>NW_005871470.1:648823-651384 GCF_000147115.1 Myotis lucifugus | reverse complement strand
CACCTCCTGCCTCCTCCATCTCCCACCTGTGCCTTCACCTCCTGCCTTTTCCATCTCCCACCTGTGCCCTCACCTCCTGCCTCCTCCATCTCCCACCTGTGCCCTCACCTCCTGCCTCCTCCATCTCCCACCTGTGCCCTCACCTCCTGCCTCCTCCATCTCCCACCTGTGCCCTCACCTCTTGCCTCCTCCATCTCCCACCTGTGCCCTCACCTCCTGCCTCCTCCATCTCCCATCTGTGTTCTAACCTCCTGCCTCCTCCATCTCCCACCTGTGTCCTCACCTCCTGCCTCCTCCATCTCCCACCTGTGCCCTCACCTCCTGCCCTCTCTCCATCTTCAAAGCCAAAAATGCACCATCTTCAAATCTCTCCCTAACCTTTGCTTCCAACTATCACACTTCCTTTCCTGACACACTTCTTTGTTATAACACCGGGCTCACCTGGAGGACCCAGGACACTGTCCTCTGGTGAAATTTCTCAATTTAGTCACATTGCAGGTCACTTTGCCATGTGAGGTCAATATTCACAGGATCTGGGGAGTAGGGTGTGACCAGCTCTTTGGAGGGGCATTATTCTGCCTGCCACACCCTGTAACTGGGAATCCCATAAGTAAATTCTGAAACTCAGATATCTTAAATTTTCTATGTGTCCCCTAAATCCTTCAGTTTTGCTTTCCCATATATATTCTTTAATCTCATATACATCTCTGGTACTTTGACACTTCCACCACCAACACTCTCACCCACGCATCCCCGCGTCTCACCCACCAGCTCCTCTCTTATTCTGCCCTGGGAGGACTAAGGATATTCATGAACAAAAAGCACTTACTGCTGGCCAGACACTGTACCGAATGCTTTAATGGAATCATCTCATGGACTCCTCCCAGCAGCCCTGTGAGCTGTGGCCTTGGGTGAATTAAATTAGTAGTTTGTGCCTCAGATGCCTCATAGTCAACAGGGTGGTGCGGGTTCCTCCCTCTGGGCTGCTCTGAGGACGGAGGGACGTGAGTGAGGCAGTGAGAATGGTGCCAAGCACAGGGAACGCGCTGTTGTCATTACCACCTCCGGGTGCCCCACTCCCCACCCACCACTGCACATGCTGCTCTCCTGCCTTAACTACCCATCGCATTGATTGTGTCTCTTGGGGGCTGCCAGCTGCGTCTCTCAGTTCTCACTCAATGCCTCCCCTCCTCTGTGTCCCTGTGGCCTCTTATTTATATTTCGGGTTGCTGCCAGAGTTGGGGTCACATGTCTGTCCCTGAGAAGCTCTTGGAAAGAAGGGATCAAACTGAGTTCTCTTCCTCATCTTGCATCTCCCACACCGACGCCTGGCACTTGGTGCATAGTAGGTGCTCAGTACGTGTCTGTTGGGTGAATTATTGAGCCTCATTTCACAAGTCTAGACTCTTATCCATCCTGGCCATTTGCCTTTGGATTGGTGAGGTGTGCCATCATTCTTCTAAAAAGCAGAGCTTAGAGCTGAACAGCTGGGAGGTGGCTTGACCTCCACTGAGGAAACTGGGAGGCTGAGCTCCGACCTGGTCTATGTGGTGCCATGATTGTGCTGCACCCGGTCACTCTGTAGATCTCTCAGCGACCACGTGCTGAGCACAGTTGTCTTGAATCAGTTCTCTCGACTCCCGCCTGCAATCTATGTTTTGGTCTGTTGCCTGGCTGAGTGGTGATGTGCCCTCCTGCTGGCAGCCCTGGCGTTTTGATTACAGTCAGACTAGGCTTCCAGGGCCAGTCCCAGGCTGTTTTCTTCCTTCTGCACCTTAAAGAGGGCCTCGCCCTTCACTTGACACCAGTCCCACTAACCCAGTGCTGCTCTGGTTCCCAGTCACTCGCTTCATGTGCTAGAGATGGGTCCAGAGGAAGAGAATCCTAGCATTTTCCCACAGCTCAGAGCTGCCCGCCCTGTGTCCTTGCGTGGACTCCTGCTCCTCACACTCCCAGCCCGGGCGGCAGTTCTTTGGAGCCATTCTGGCTCCCTGTGCCCACGGGAATTCCAGACCTGCCCAGCGAGCCCGAATCTCAGAGGAGCCAGACCTGCTGGGGTTTCCCTGCCCTAGTTTCACTCTCCAGTTCCTGCCCACATACTGCTCCACCCCTTCTCCACCGCCGCCCTGCCCTGCCCCTGTGAGGGCCATGCTGCGGGAGCCTCCACAGCATTGGGCACCTGGAGGCCCGGCAAGGCTGCCCTGACTTAGGTGTAAATGCCCCCAAACACCAGATGGGCACCAGGGTCCAGCCTGGCGAGGCAGGCAGTGCTGTCACAGGAGCAGCAAGGACTTGACCCTGTAGCCGGTCAGCCTGTGACAGTGGCTCCCAGGGCTCTGCAGTGACTGGCGGCTTCAGGTTGTCCCAGGCGTGCTTAGCAGGCTGCTGGTGTCCTTCCTGAGAATAGCTAGACGGGAGCACCGGGGGGGGGGAGGGGGGGGGGGGGGGGGCCCCAAAGCCCCTGGGGGGAAAAAGAGAAGTTCCCCCGGGGGAAACCCCCCAAAAAGGGTTTGCCCCTTGGGAAAAAAGGGAAAAAGGCTAGAGAATCCCCCCCCCCCCCC
>NW_005871470.1:643772-648723 GCF_000147115.1 Myotis lucifugus | reverse complement strand
TGGCCTCTCTGCCTGCAGCTCCATCTCCCCAGTGAGCCGCTTCCTCCCGCACTGAGCGCAGCGCGGAGGCGTGACCTGACTTGCGGGAAGCTAAAGCCTGTGTGCTGCCTCCAGCCCAGTGGCTCTGGAGTCCGGGGAAGTGAAGCGACAGGCCGCAGCCACTGCCCTCACATCAGGCGAACGTGACTGGAATGGAAGTCCGCGACCGGTGACTGGGAGTCTGTGCTGCGTGGGGAGACGCAGGCAGATAACCATCGTTTGCGGTAGAGAGCGCAGCGAGTACTAGTACTAACACACTTTTCTTTTTTCACTTTCAGATCACAGTACTATAATTCCAGCTATTCTTGGACCAAAGTTTAACCAGGTTGAAGTGGAATTAGGTATATTTTCACATACTTATCTACTCTGCATTTATGAATGGGCAAGTGGAGTCTTCCAAGGCTAAACCTGATGCGTTACTGATCAATGCTGTGTGCATAACACATTGCGTATCTAGGGAAGAACATTACGAAAGCAGCAAAGCTTGTCATGGCTTGAGTGTTGCCATTGTTAGCTGATTAAAATGAACAGCCTGGGAAGGCCTGTGGTTTGCAAATGAGGGCTTTAGCCACCCTGTTTGTGGCTTTTCTTTAATAGTCTCTATGGTCCGTAAGAATGCTCAGAGACATTATGCAGTCTCGTATGATTAGCATATTTGATTAATGAATTTGAACCCTGAATTGACTGCACAATCAGGAATTGTCTAGAGAGGCTGGAGGAATCAACATCTCCCTCCAAAAGAAAAGAAAGGAAGGAAGGAAGACATTTACAATGTAAACCAAGTTTTCTGTGTGGTGATTGAAATACCTTAATGAGTTAAGTTCTCCAGCAACTCTGAGAGTCTTTCCATTTCAGGAAGAAAGGACTGAAGCTCAGAAAGGTTGTGTTTGTCCCAGGCGAAGCCACTGGACAGTGGCGCAGGCGGTTCGGGGCTGCTGGCTGCTTCTGCAGCCCACACCTCTGGCTACAGCTGGTCCTGGCTGTTTACCACACACACAGTCTATGTTGCTCGGATACTTGGCCATTTATATTTGTGGTTTTCCTGCTTTCTGTTTTTTACTACTTTTTTGAACTTGTCTATTATTTTTCTCCTTATTTTGGGCTTAATTTGCACCTCTTTTTTCGTTAGTCCGCATGGAAAGTTGGGGAGTTATTTCCAGTTACTTTCTCTTGCACTGTGTGCAATTTCAGCTCTATATTCCCTTATCATGCCTTTAACTGCTTGTTCCATACCAGATTTTCATTGCTGTTCCTTCAAAACATTTTAAAAGCTTTCTCTTACGATTTCTTCTTTCATCTATGAATTATTTGGGTTTTTTACTGTCCAAATATTTGGACAATTTTGTACTTATTTTTCTGTAATTGATGTCCAATTTAGTTCTATTAAGATCCAAGATTATATACCATATTATTTCAATCTTTTGAAACTTGTAGTAACCTACTTAAGGACCAGAATATAGTGTATTTTTAAATATTTTTAAAATTGATTTCAGAGAGAACGGGAGAGGGAGAGAGAGAGAGAAAAAAAAAATCAGTGATGAGAGAGAATCATTGATAGCTGCCTCCGGCATACCCTCTACTGGGGATTGAGCCCACAACCCAGGCATGTGCCCCGACCAGAATTGAACTGTGACCTCCTGGTTTATAGCTTGACGTTCAATCACTGAGCCACACCAGCTGGGAAGAATATAGTGTATTTTGATGAATGTTCAAGTGCATTTGAAATAAATGTGCATCTGCAAGTTTTGGTTTTACCATTCTGTTAATGTCAAGTAAGTGAAGTTGAAAGTCATTTACACTTTTATTAATCTTTTGTGTGCTTTCTTTAACTATTGCTGAGAGAGATGTTAATGTCTCTATGAGAGCCAATTTTTCTATATATCCTTTAGTTATGTTAATTTTGGCTTTATGTATATAATTTTTTAATCCTTGCCCGAGGATATGCTTATTGACTTTTAGAGAGAGGGGTAAGGAGAGAGGGAGAGAGGGGAACATTGATATGAAAGAGAAACATTGATCAGTTGCCTTCTGTACATGCCCCAACCAGGAATCGAACACACAACCTTTCAGTGCATGGGATGATGCTCCAACCAACGGAGCCATCCGGCCAGGGCTTTGCTGTGCATGTGTTGAGGTTATCTTATGGCAGGGGTGGGAAACTGTATTTCTGCCAAAGGCCACCTATGTTTTAATCATTTATTTAACATAACTTTGAAGAGAAGCCAATTCATATTTTGGTGATGAGTTATAACTGATACCTAATTTCTATGCTTTATATACTTTTTCATATTTAAAACAAAGCATGTCTGTTTTCTTTCTGGAAGTAGCACTATATTAGCATTATATATCCATTAGCATATATTGATTATACTGAGTTAAAACTGGGAAATCTGAGTCTCTAAAATCAGAACTGGGGCCTGTCCAGTGTTGCTCAGTGGCCAGAGCATGAGCCCACACATGGAAGGGTCACGGGTTCCATTACTGGTTGCAGGTTTGATCCCCAGCCCCGGGCAGGGTGCTTATGGGAGGCAACTGATAAATATTTCTCTCTCACATTGATCTCTCTCTCTCTTCCTTCCTCTCTCTAAAATCAATAAAGAACATATGAAAAAAATGAAATAAAATCAGAACTTTGTCAACTTCTCCTAGGAACAGATGTGCAGCTCAACTGCTCTGCTTGGCTGAATGAAAAGGATCATGTCTATTGGAACTTCCGTAGAGACGATGGGCAGGACCCAAATGAGCATGAAGGGGAGGAAATAAAGATCAGGTATGCAGATGTGATGTGCGATGGACAGCATCGTATATGTAAGTGTCCCTGTATCATATAGGCCTGATTTAAAGACTCCAGACTCCTGAAGAGCTACTGGAACGTTTGGCATAAGTTATAATTTATGTATTATAATTCCCACACTCTGTGCTGGTAGATTGTGCAGAAACTCATTGCTGAGATCTAAACTGAAGAAAGAAAGTCAAGGAGGCTTTTTAGCATCGCCTCGCAAAGGCAGCCCTAGTCTGCCAGGTTCTGATGGGGATAGAGGTTGTACCTGCGCCTCTTATAAAGGAGTGGCAACCGAGCCCACAGGTGTTCGGATTTTGAAAATTCTGTTAGGTGCTTTATTTTTACGAATGTGCCTGAGTAAAGGCCAGGTCCGGAGCCCGAGACATGTGTAAGTTAACGAGGGCCCTGTGAACAATGGGTGTGAACAGTGGGTGTGCCCTGCGTGTCCCCGTGCCACCATGCGAGCAGCAGGTCTGCATGCACAGCGGCTCTGCGTCCCAGTCCTGCAGGCCGGCCTCCAGCCTGTCCTTACACGCAGGCCTTTCTTTTGTCTGATGGTTGAAAATTATCCATTATGAGAAACTTGAGAAATCCTGAGCATCCCAAAGAAGGAAATGGTCATGCAAACGCAGTAATGTGTGTGTTTTGGGAATTACTTTATGGGCAAGAGATACACCGACATAGTCGCGGGCTCCTGCCCTTTAGAGACGGGTTGGCGCTTCTACCAGAACACCCCTTGCAGTGGTTGCCTCCTTAAAGCAGTGAACAGAGCAGTGAGGGTGGCACCAAGTGTGGAAGGTTCCAGAGATTGTCTCAGCAAACACGAATGTAAACCACCATCACCTGGGTCCACAGTGAACATACTAATTATTTTCTTGTCTGAGTCCATTCACGGAAATTGGCAACAGTAAGAACGGGAAGCAGCGGCAGACAGGACAGGCATGAGAAATAAATATTAGGAGGCACTGTGGGTGCAAAACCTTCCAAGTGACATGTATTGATCCCTGAATCACCTATATTCCTTCCTTAAGGAATGGCCAGACTTCGGAAAACAAAGCAAGCTGAGTGTGTGGTCATTCACTCGTTTTGGAGAGACTGGGTCATTGCGGTCATTACTGGTGCGCAGATGCCCTTGGTTCTGGCCAGCAGTGACCCTATGATGCCCACAGCTCAGCTGCCGGAGCCACAGCCCATCTGGGGTTCGCAGGCTGCACGCTGGGAGCGCTGGCTCAGCGGCTGCTGCTCCGCTGACTGCGCTCCTCAGCCTGGGCCATGGAGCCGGGTTCCCCCAGGGCCCATCCCCAGTGCCCATCGGTCATCCTCGGAGAGGCGGCAGGCACTTGGCAGGCTATTAAAAGTGAAGCTGACTCCAGCCAAGAAGTGAGGAGGTCTCTTTCACTGTCGGTGTACGAGCTTCGTAGGTCATGGTTTTGGCCTCTCTGTGGCCTGCAGACCCCACTTCAGGTTGTTCAGTGTGTCAGAGAGTGAGCATTCTGTGCTGGTGACTCCGCTCCACATGCTGGGGCCACAGCGGGTCCAGACCCAGGTGGCGGGGACACCTGCTGCGAGGGACAGCCAGGTGGCCACGCTGGAAGTGGCTGGGAGTGCTGCCGCCTGCGCGCCTGCTCCAGCCGCGCGGGATGGGGGGTATGGGGGCGCTTCCCCTGCACCCAGTGCGGACCTGAGTCCCTAGGACGAGAGAGGACACTTGCTGAGCAGCCTATTTGGTCCTCATCTTCCCAGGGTGGTGCCTGGGAATAGTGCTGTGTTAAATGCTGAACAAATACAAGGGACCTTCAGCACTGCACGGTCAACGCTGACGTGAGTGGTCTATGCCGGCACCTCGCAGTCTGGCCACAGCTATTAGTGGCCTCACTGTAGAAGGAACACTGAGCAGTTAGGAGAGGAGAAATAGGAAAAAGATTTAAGAGAGGGAATATCTTCCTGTATTTTTAATTTAGCACCATTTCCTGCCGCGCGTTTTAATCCAGATGGCTGCGGGGCTGGCTCTGTTGGCCCCTGGCTTCCTGAAGAGCCGGAGTTCCTTTGGGGGCAGACGCTCTATCTGCACCCAGTTCATCAAGCTTCAAACATCATAAGCGGAGATCCGCCTACTTCCACTAAATGCGC
>NW_005871470.1:598328-643120 GCF_000147115.1 Myotis lucifugus | reverse complement strand
CTCCTGCAGCTGGGGGGGGGGGGACGGCCTTGGGAGTGTTCATTCCTCAATAACAGCCATCGGAGGGATCCCTGCCTCGGGCCAGACCCCGAACTTGGCAAGGGGACAATGGACGACCCTGGGCAGAGGACCCTTCGAGAGGACCCTTCGAGTTTTTCCAGAGCCGCCTCCGTCTTCCACTAGTAACCCACCCAGAGCCTCCGGCCGCAGCTTCCCAGCAACAGCTGTGCCCAGTGGACAGCTGTGCTCAGTGACTACTCACTCACACTCGCACCCAGGCTGGCCACCACCCCGTATGCAGGGAAAGACCGGGATCTGAGAGACAGAGAGGGGGGAGAGAGAGAGAGAGAGAGAGAGAGAGAGAGAGAGAGAGAGAGAGAGAGAAGTGTATGCTGTGTCTTGCTTTGTTGAGAAACTGAAGGAGTGAGGGGCACAGAAGCTAAAACCTAAAGCCCCCCTCTCCCCACGCCCCTCGTGTGGGGTCCTGGTTCCCATCCGAGACTCACCTGGAGCACCTCTTCGATTCGCAGGGATGGCTGACGCTCTTCATGCTCATCCACACAGGCTGTGCTAGGCTCTGACCACCGCTCACCCTGAGTACAACACACGTTACACAAGTAGACAGCAAAGCTAGACCCCACGGGCTGTGAGACCCGATGGGCTGTGAGACCCGATGGGCTGTGAGACCCGATGGGATGTGAGACCCTATGGGCTGTGAGACCCGATGGGATGTGAGACCCTATGGGCTGTGAGACCCTATGGGCTGTGAGACCCGATGGGCTGTGAGACCCCGGCTGTGAGACCCTATGGGATGTGAGACCCTATGGGATGTGAGACCCGATGGGATGTGAGACCCGATGGCTGTGAGACCCTATGGGCTGTGAGACCCCACGGGCTGTGAGACCCTATGGGCTGTGAGACCCCACGGGCTGTGAGACCCCACGGGCTGTGAGACCCATGGGATGTGAGACCCGATGGGCTGGGAGACCCGATGGGATGTGAGACCCCTATGGGCTGGGAGACCCGATGGGATGTGGAGACCCTATGGGCTGTTGAGAACCCATGGGGCTTGTGAGACCCCCTTGGGCTGGTGAAGACCCGATGGGATGTGAGACCCTATGAGACCCTGAGACCCCATGGGCTGTGAGACCCGATGGGATGTGAGACCCTATGAGACCCAATGGGCTGTGAGACCCCGTTGGGCTGTGTGACCCCACGGGCTATGAGACTAACTGCTGAGCTCGGGCCCTTGCCTTCTGTAGGATCGTCACGATGCCCTTCCGCCTCACGGGGCACACATGCCGTGGCCCACGGGCATGTGCAGGGAGGGTTTCCGGCATTGCTTCTGCGTGCTCATCGCACGCCTGGGTTTGTGATGATCGTCACCAGCCACCTCCCCCCTTATCAGTGCTGGATGTCCTGTCCCTGCCACAGAGGGTTCCGCCCAGCCATTCTCCTTCTGCTCTGCTCACAGATGTGAGCCGGCACAGGGCCTCCCACTGCACCGTCACCCTCGGGAGTGCGCCGTGTGAAGTTGTGTGTGCGCGCACATGTGCACGTGGCACAGTCACAGACAGGCAGGCCTTTCACAGACCAGGATCCTCAGGGACTGGCTTTATTCGGAGTTCACTTAGTTAGCAAATGTGGCTGCTTACTTACATCCTAGTAGTCAATTTTACTGGAAAGATCATCGCTAACATTTGTAACCAGATGTCAAGAGCTTTATGCATTGCTGCTCTTTGATCTGGAAATCCCTCAGCATTTAGAACCTGCTCCAGCAGAATCATCAAGCACAAGCATAAAGGTGTGTGCATCTGTTCACTGAAGCATTGGTATATTTATAAACATTACAATCAATCTAAATATTGGCATATTATGAATTATAACTATAAAGACCTAGTGAACTGCTCATAATATAGTGTAGTACAAGAAAGAGTGATTACCCTATGACCCCAATTAAGTCAATATTTTTAGGGAAAATAAAAATCTAAAACAAAATATACTAGCATGTTAGCATGCCCATCACCACATTGTGGGATGGTTGTTAAAAATTGTTTTATAGTTTTTACTCTTTTGTACTATTTCGCATTTTCCATATTGAGCATGAACTGAATCAATCTAAGAAATGTACTTTTCCCCAAAGGGGGTTTTTATAGAAAGTGCGCTAACATCCGTAGGGCTGCGTGCCAGATGCGGTCTCAGCTCCTGAGGTGCAAGGTCCCGTCGAACCTGCCCCTCAGAGGCAGCCCCTGAGTGAAGCACCGTGTCGTTAGCTTCGATTGCAGCTTAAGGGACTAAGTGTTAAGGGCACCGGTGACACTTCCTAGGACACAAAACCGGTGACAGCCCAGATCATAGCTAGTGTTTGCTCTCCCAGGACTCTCGCCTCCATCTGTGTTCACAGCCACGGCCAGAGATTAGTGTGTTCCACCCAGCATCTTAGACCCCGAGAGGCCCACCTTCCACCAACAGGGATGGACGACATTACATGCTTTCAGTTCAGGTCTCTGAATGCCTTGCACACATTTTAATTTGTTAAAAATGGGAGCAGAAAAATCACTGCTCCAAACGAAAGGCAGGGATGTGGGCAGCTCGGTGGGCCGCGCTGGGCGGGCAGCTGGGCTAGTATTCATGGTGAACACTGACGTCTGCAGAGTGATGGTGGGGAGCACGGCAGCACGTCCGTGACTAATCACTCCCGTTCTCTCCTTCTTTCCAGGTCGGGGTGATATCCCAGGCCATGTCTTCACGAGGGGAATGGTCACAGCTCTTGTGATCTCAGGGGGAATCGTGTGCCTAGTGATTGCGGGTGTTATTTATAGGATTGACTTGGCTCTATTTTATAGACATTTCATGGGAAGAGATGAAACATTAACAGGTAACGAATACCGGAATGTTGGGATTTCTTATCCTATGGTTTCATTAGGAAACCTGATAAAGAAACATTAATCTTCATCTTATTTACATTACGTTGGTGACTTAATGTGTGGTCGGGGTTTCCAGAGGGAAAATTGCTCTGAATGTATCATTATTATGCATCTTGTCTGTGCCACCTTCTTTTGTACTTAGATGTTGCCCAAGATTGCCCTCTAACTGTTTCCTGTATGTACGTATGCGTGTCCTCCTAAGAGCCCTTTGAGATGCTCGCTCCTACGGACTCACCGTCATTGCTTGCACACCATCTAGGCACCCTATGCAGAGCAGTCACTCAATAAAGATCATTTACGTTGATTTGAATTGGATGATGGCTCCGTATTCTAACCTGCAAAGGAGGCGGCATGGTGTGCCTGAGGGGCTGCCAGGTTTTCCTACTGTTTCTATCTGGGGATGCTGTCTTGGCTCCCCTATGTTTAAGGGCAGCGAGAAGTCCTCTAGGTTCCATATAATTACTGAATTAAAAAGTCAGTCTAATCCATTGTACTTGCTTTTGTTTTCATGTGTGTGTGTGCACATGTGTGTGTATATGTATGTACTAGAATGTGTGTAGGACACACATATTTCAAAGCACAGTCTAAGAAATTTTACAGAAATTTCTCAGCCTGCCTGTGCTCCCACCTCACCGGCACCAAGAGTATATCTAAGCAAGTATGACTCTTGTTCTACTTCTGTTAAAAATAAGTCTTGCTGTATAATGCACACTGTTCTGAACTGTGCTTCACTCTCCTTTGGATATCCTGTCATATGAGTTTATAAAGTCTCTCATTTTTTATCCATAGAATAAAACCCTGCAGAGGTTTATTTCTGTGGATGTGCCACTGCTTATTTAGTCACCTTTTATATATTTTATTGATTTCAGAGAGGAAGGGATAGGGAGAGGGAGAGAGAAACATCAATGATGAGAGAGAATCATTGATCAGCTGCCTCCTTCATGCCCCTCCTGGGGACTGAGCTCACAACCCGGGCATGTGCCCTTGACTGGAATCGAACCCAGGACCCTTCAGTCTACAGGACGATGCTCTATCCACTGGGCAACACCGGCTAGAGCTTTAGTCACCTTTTGATAGACATTTGGTTGTTGATAACCTTTTGTCGTTACATAAAGGATGTGACAGCAGGCTTTGTCCTGTCATTATTTCACGTGTGTGCAGTACAATTGAAGGGAAAATGCCCCATAGTGGAATTGGTGGAAATACAAAGGATAGACATTGTTGTTATTTTGATAATATTGCCAATTTGCCCTCCCTACTGCTCTACAACCTCCTGCCTTCACAGGAGGCCATACCTGCTCCCCACAGCTCACCACCACCTGTGGTGTTTGGCAAAATGCTAGGTAACAGCTGTAGCTCAGTGTGGTTTTCGTTTGCATTTCACTTCCTGCACAGGAGCAGGAGCAGGAGCAGGAGCAGGAGCAGCTTTGCGTTTGTTAGACACTCATGGTATTTCCTTTCTCAGTGGACCACTCCTTTCCTTTGCCCATTTTTAATTGGGTTGTTTGCTTTGCTTTTCTTGCTTATTTCTAGGAGCAATGTCTATTTTAAGGATGTCAGCCTATTATCTATAAGATGAAAGGCAAATATTGTCTCCAGGTTGTGATTTGTCTTTTGACTTTGTTTATGTGAAATATTCTTTAATGTATTCAAGTTTATTTTTCTCTTATGGTACTGGATTTGTGGTCACAGTAGAGAGACCCTCCTAAGCTCTAGTTATAAAGGAATTCTTATATTTTTTGAGATTTTTAAAGATTGATTATTCACATTTACATCTTTTAATTTAATGATATAAAATTAGCAAAGTTAATTAATTTAGCTTTGAATCTGCATGTGTGTGTGATTTTGCCATGGAGAGAGATGCTCCAACAAACTGGGGGGGTGTCTGTTTTTATTTTTTTAATCCTCACCCAAGAATGTGTTTTTATTGATGAGAGAGAATCATTGATGAGAGACAGAAACATCAATCCATTGCCTCCCGTACTCACCCCGACTGGGGATCGAACCCACAACCTTTTGGTGCATGGATGACACTCCAACCAACTGAGCCCGGCCTGAAGGTCTGTGTTTGATATTTTATTGCCAGGTCTCTACATGCATAGACCAGTACGTATCTCAGAATGGACATTCACTACTATCTCTCTTTCTGATCTCCAACTGAGATGTTATTTACCCTCCAGTTGAGTTTGACCCAATGCACAGATACTTTTTTAAATTCATGTTGCTGAGCACGGAGAACTCACACTTCTTAGCGCCCTGGGTGGCAGTGCCTGGAGACAGAGATGTCTCCACAGCAGCTCTGCTAAGAGTGTGATCCATGGACAGAGAGAAGTCGTGAAAAAGTAAAAATGAAGAAATGAGTGCAAAAATTAAGACTTTTACATACAGCAGTTTTATATTGCTGCACCATCCAAGACTGTGTTCAGTTATTGGTTTATGAATAGTTGGAAATGAAAGAAACCAATCAACAACAACAAAAACTAAACTTGAGTTAAAACATGGCCACTTGCCACACAGACTTTGTCTAAGAAGCATGTTCTGACTCTTTGTAGTCCCAAATATCCATTCACATGTTGGTTTCATTTATGCAGAACAAAATTATCAGCTTTCAAATTACTTAGCTTGGGCACTTCACGCTATTTCTCAGTTATTACAGCCACCAAAACTTTCATTCCTTGGGTTGAAAAATAAATTATAATATAGATTAGTAATTTGCTAAACCAAGAAAAGAGGTGCCTAAAAATGAGTTTGAAAGCTATGTCACATGTATATCACTATGTAAATTCGACTGATTTACCTTTCCAATTTATTGCAATTAGTTACATTCTGATTGTGAGAGACATACACGTTGGCAAAGGTGTACTCATTCATTTCTTGCATCTTGGTGCCTGTTTCACTCACTGGCGTGATGACTGTTCTGATGGGAGCACTAGCTCTTATCCTAACACCAGTAACAGCTGTATTTCATGACAAGCTGACAAGACGATCCAGGACCACGTACTTTTATTAACAACTGGCTTTATTGTCACCAACTTTTAACCTGTCTTTGATAAGCATGATCATTTTGCAATTTTGATGAAAATGTCCTGTCATTCACATGCATGTAATTCTGAAGAGCAATTGCTTTACGATACACCCACGGTGGGTTCTGACTCAAACTGCAGGACAAGAGGCTGTAGGTGGGACTGAAGCAGCTTTTGCCAGAAACTGTGTTTCTTTGTGAACCTGGATGCTGTGAAAGAATGGGGCCCGGCTGTTGAGCACAGGTGATGTGGTGCCACACAGAATGTGGGCCCAGATGGTTTCGTCCTATTCAATTTTAATAAAGGAGCCAATAATATTTAGTCTTCAACTCAGAAGCAAATTCATCAATCCCAATCCTAGACCCAAGCATACATCTAACTCCTCCATCAGCTAACCAGTTGCCCTGGGATAAGGATGGAGTGTCCCCCCTCTCCCCCCCGGGCCCCTCGCATGCATATGTTATTTAGAACACATGTCCTTTCAGAACACATGCCCACGGTGACTCCGCATTCTCTGACCAGGTTATTTTTTGTTTTGTTTGTGCTACACTTTGTTGCATCTGCCAATGTGTTATTTGTAAACTTTTCAAGTTGTTGCATTTGTCTGCGAACTCGTCTCTAGCAGAATGGATAAAGGTAGAAGAAAGAAACGTAAATAAATTTTCAGTAAAGCAGTTAGTAGAATGGTCTTAGTTTTTAGGTAACACATTCCTCTTGAGTGTGTCTTTAGTCATCTGAATATGCAATATTGCTTCATTGTTTGGAATAAAACAGGAGCAGTTGTATCAATGCAAACCTTTCCACCTATTGGCCTTTAGCATTATATAAAATTTTACCATGTCATAGCGTGGGTTTCTACGGCACACTGTTTCAATTGCCTCTACTGTTTCCTCCCACTCTCCAGTGTAAACACTCAGCATTGTATTTTTTAATTTAAATTTTATTTTTTAATCACAGTTTACATTAAATATTAGATTATATTTGTTTCATGTGCACAGCATCGTGGTTAGACAATCACATGCTTTACAAAGTGATCCCCCTGGCATTTCAGGTACCCACCTGGCACCACACATGGTGAACACAATACTATTGACTCTATTCCCCAGGCTGTACTGCACATCCCAGGACTATTTTGTAACAACCAATTGCATCACCGCTTCCTGGGGGCTGTCCTGAAGGTGAACATGGGATGGTTATGGGATTAGATGATTGAGGTGGAATGAGCCGAGGTGACATGTACTTTCTAATCCTGGGCCTAGGACATACGAGCATTTGGGCTACTTGGTCCTCTGCTACCTTTAAACTCCGTGATTTCTCTGACCTGTGACATGCGTTTCTCTCTATGCCTTGGTGATGTCAAACAGCAGGAGTCTTAATGCACATGCTTAAAAGTAAGAACACTTGCTAATTGATTGCTCGATTATCATACGAGCTTTGAGGATGCTATTTTTTAAATGATAATTGAATATAATCATTGTTTATTGAAATTTAAAAATTCAGAGATAAAGAATAATGCATAAAAAAGAATAATAAAACCAAAGACTATGTAGGGACTTTAGGGATTAACCCAAACAGTCTTATTTTGTTTTTTTCAATTTGTTTTCTATCAAAAGTATTTTCTTATTTTTTTAACAGCTTCATTGAGGCATAATTAGCATACAAAGACCTGCGCATATTTAATCTCTACAATTTGATGTGTGTGGACACAAGGATGCCGTATTTAACTTTTCTTTTTCAATAATTCCATGTTTGTTTTTAGTGACTTTCATTCAAATTTGAACTTAAACTTTTATTTCCACACGAATTAAAGGAACAAACCTTACCTCCTAGATGGGAAGACATACGACGCCTTTGTGTCCTACCTGAAGGGATGCGGACCTGCGCACGGGGAGGAGCGCGCCTTCGCTGTGGAGGTCTTGCCCAGGGTGCTGGAGGAGCACTTTGGGTATAAGCTATGCATATTTGAGAGGGATGTGGCACCTGGAGGAGGTGAGAAAGGGAAGGGCAGGTAGAAAACTAGTGGAGACGCTTTCTCTTTATAAGATGAACAGCTTAGGCTAACCCTGTTTTGCTTAAAATCGAGCAATTTACCCTGGTCCTCTTGCCAGAAATAACCAGGGAAGTCAACATAGTGAGCAGTGAGGGAAGCTGAGTGGCTGCTCCTGTGGGGCCTCCAGGACCTGCCACTCCCGCACCTCCCAGCTCCCTGCGATGGGGGGGGCGTAGGGGGTGGAGTCTGGGGGGGGGGCAGCATCTTTAGAAGCGGCCCAGAGTGGCACCCTCGGGAGGCGGTTCTCTGGCAGCACTGAGAAGGCCTCTTCGCTCAGCAGACCCTGTGAGCACAGACAGGCGGTGCTTGTCCTTTGTGCGGACATTGGTGAGAGAGCTGCGGCGGGAAGAGGGACGTTGGGAAAATGCAGTAAATCAAAGGACATTGGTGGTTCACATCATATTTGAGTTATAAAATGCAACTTTTAAATTTATATGTGAATACAAATGGCCATCACACATATCTTGAAGCAAAGCACAGTGAGAATCAAAGATATTGAGAAGCAGTTCCATGTTTTCTCTGAAGTCTGCAGAGCAAACATTTAGAAGTGGGGGCCGTGGGGGCTGCTGTGTCGCCAACAATGTGACACGGGTCACCGTCCCTCTCGACACTTCTGGGCGCCACCCTTGTGCCAGGTCTGAACTGGGCGTTGCAGACGAGGCAATAAACAAGAACCGAGTGTGCCTTCCTCCTCCTCAGGTAGGAGGAGAAGCTGTGTGCTGCGTAATGATAAGCAGCTTCCCGAAGGAATGACAGGCCACATGCTCAGACGCATGGAGCCCTGTGATATTTGTGTGCGTGAGCGCTTTCTTAGAACTCAGAGAGCATCACTCTGGCCTTTACAGCCTTTTATTATTTTGTCATTATTTTCTAGCAGCCATTTTGAAAAATTGATTTTTTTCTTAGTTCCTAAATATTGTAAAAATAAAAAACGTTTGTCCTCAGTGGTGGTGAGTTTCGGTTAAAGCCTCTAGTTGGAAAGGGATGGAGGTCTGGAGCGGAGGGTGGCAATCTACCCCCGGGCGCCAGGCCTGCACCCGCCCCGCAGCGCGGCCATGCAGGTGCCTTTTAAGTCATCACAGCAGAGTGAGTTGTGACAAAAGCTGTATGACCTGCAAAGCCTGAAACATTTACTACCAGGCCCCAAAAGGTTGTCAACCATTGGTCTAAAATAATGGCAGGTTTTGGTTTTATTTTTAAATTCTGATTTTAGCATGCTCCTCCAGGTGTGTGAAAGGAAGACAGTGTAACAGTTAGAAACCAGTGTTCCAGACGAGAGCAAGTGGGTTCATGTTCTGTTTCTGCCGTTTACGAGCTGTGTGACTCTGGGCAAGTTACTAAACCACTCTGTGCTTTAGCTTCTTCATCTGTAAATGGGGATGATACTTTCCTTATGGGGTCATTATGATGATTAGATGAGTTAATATACATAAAACGGGTAGTAAAAGGTGTGGCACAGAGTAAGTGATAAGTAAGTACTCATTATTATTGTTACCTTGATAATTGATAATTGCTTTTAATAGGCATATAAAATTGAGAACACATGGTTTATCTTAAAGAAAAACTTATTTGTGAACTTCAGAGTTGAATACAGTTAGGCTGTAGAGAATGATTTTTATTTCATGTTCACCCTCTCAGTTCTCTTAAATCAATATCCATGCCTTGCATTTTCAGCTGTTGTTGATGAAATCCATTCACTGATAGAGCAAAGCCGAAGACTGATCATTGTCCTAAGTACAAGTTACATGTTTAACGAAGTGAGGTATGAACTCGAAAGTGGACTCCATGAAGCGCTGGTGGAAAGGAAAATTAAAATCATCTTAATTGAATTTACACCCGTCAGTGACTTCACATTCTTGCCCCAATCACTACAGCTTCTGAAATCTCACAGAGTTCTGAAGTGGAAGGCTGACAAATCTCTCCCATATAACTCAAGGTTCTGGAAAAACCTTCTTTACCTGATGCCTGCAAAAGCGGTCCAGCCACGCAGAGGGGAATGCGAAGCCGAGCCCGTGCTGGCCGGGTCCTGCCCTTAGGGAAGCGAGTGGGGAGCTGCGAGCTCTGGGGGCTGAGGAAGGCGCCTGCTCCCACCGCGGGCAAGGGTGGCTCCTCCGTTTCACTCCAAGGAAATCCCGCTCCCAGCCCCGATGAAGCTTCACTGGCTGCCTGCCCGGAGGAGGCCGCGGGAGCGAGCTGCCCGAGGTCCCAGAAGACCCTGGGACCTACAGAAGGGGCTCTCCTGTCTCCTCCTCCACAGCTGGGCCTGCGGCTGGGGATTATGCAAAACGCCGCATGCCTTTCAAAAGGGCACTGTAAGAGTTTTGAATGCGAACCATTGAACTAAAGGATTTTAAGTTTATTACTGGCATTTCTACGAGCCAGTAGGTGACTGGACGGGCACAGTGCCGACGCCGACACTCGCACATGAGCCACCACCTCTCAACACGGGGACAGTGCTGGGCGGGACCTGGCTGCTGCGGGCGTGGGGAGCGCGGGGCAGGGCGAGGCTCGGCCATGCTCGATGTGGACCCGCCACAGCTGCAGCCCGGGTTGTTGGAACCCGGCCGCCGCCCTGCGCTGGGCGTGCTTAACTGGGCCTATTTGTAGGAACTTCTTAAAGGCAACCCAAAACAACTTTGTATCTTTAGGGATAAACACAGGTTTTAATTAAAATAGTTCTCCTGATCTTTCCAAATTGGTCAAAAACATTTGTTGATTCTACATAAATATTTATGTGCAGGATGGGTGCCAGATCATATTAGCCATTAGGCAATAAAGAATGGTAGTTACTTGCTTGATTTTTTAAAAGGTTGCATATCAGATGCCGGAAGGTGGGAGCAGCATGGCATGGTGGTTTGGTGTGAGCTGTGCAGCCAGGAGGCGTGAGTTCAAGTCCTGGCTTTGCTGCTTACTTCTGTGAACCCTGGAGCCTTTCCTAACGGATCTGTGCCTCAGTTTGCACATCTGTAAAATTATAATACATGAGAACTATACCTACTTCAGGGGCACTAAATGAATAAAGTCAGACTTAACATTCTGTTAGTGTTGTTATTATTATTGTTGTTATTATTATTGATTAGTACTTAGATCAATTTTTTAATTGATCAAGGATATGTTTTTATTGACTTTTTTAGAGAGGGAGGAAGGGAGAGAGAGAAACAATGATGTGAGAAACACCTATCGGTTGCCTCCTGTACATGCCCTGACCAGGAATAGAGCCCACAGCCTGTGCTGTACAGGATGGCGCTCCCCATGAGCCACCCAGTCAGGGCTAGGTCTGCGTTTTAGCTGTGGGGTCCACTGGGAGCCGAGAGCAGAGGGGAAAGAGACTGGAGAGGCAGCTACCCTGGGCAATAGCTGTGCACAGAGGGAATGTGCAGAAGTACCGGAGGCCAAAGGTGGCTCTTCACTGCACGTGTGCAAGTTGTGACATTGGAAGACATACCTGTCTCCCTAAGGAGCTGAGCTGGGCCTTGTGATGCCCCACAGCAAGTCGTTCCGGGGAAAGCACAGAGTGAGTGACAAACAGAGAAAGGACCGTGCGGGTGGGTGGGGAGCCTAGGCTGCCGTGCAAATGCGCCAGAGCCGCGA
The DNA here is from genome assembly GCF_000147115.1 of Myotis lucifugus. Lineage (NCBI taxonomy): Eukaryota > Metazoa > Chordata > Mammalia > Chiroptera > Vespertilionidae > Myotis > Myotis lucifugus. Next base: position 631,529 of record NW_005871470.1, on the reverse strand, counting down.
GGGCAGAGCCTTACACAGCTGAGCGCATGTCGCTGAAAGTTAAGGTGACATTTTCATTAGATTTCCAGTGTCAGCAAGTGATTTAACTTTCGTAGAGCTTACAGTGTCGTGCCCTAGCTGTACTGGCTAAAAACAGTAAAAAATTGTATTACATGTTTTAGATGTGAAAATATATGGTCAGGAGAAATTTTATTGCTGTCGTCATTGTCTCGAATTAATAGAATAATTGTGCTTTTCTCTTTTATTATGTATGCTTTAAAATATATTGAATTATTTTTTAGTAAGTGTATTAAATATATACATTCAATATATCTTATCTAATAAAGAGGGAATATGCAAATTGACTGTCACGGCATACCAGTCAAGATGGCTGTGCCCACAGCAGAGGCCAAGTTCCCCAAACGAGCCTTAACGAGCAATCAGCAGGGGCCTGAGGCTGCACCCCCCCCCCTTGGTGGGGCTTGACACGGGGCCTCAGGCCATGCCCCTGCCCAGTGGGGCTTGACAGGGGACCTCAGGCCATGCCCCCCACCCTGGCACCAGGGTGGGGAACCCGAAGGCTGCGCCCCCTGCCAGGCGGGGCTTGACAGGGACCTCAAGGTGTACCCCCCCCGCCATGGGGCTTGACAGGACCTCAAGGTGTACCCCCCCCCGCCCCGGGCCGGGAAACATGAAGCTGCGTCCCCCCCACCTGGTGGGCTTGATGGGGGAACTGGGGACCTCAGGCCGTGCCCCGGCCAGCAGGGACTCAAGCACACCCCCCGCCTGGGCCAGGGGATCTCAGGTCATGCCCTCCACCCAGCGGGGCTTGACAGGGGTGGCGCCAGCCGGGTCTGGATCTCGCCCAATGGGGGTGGGGCTGGCTGGGTCTGGGTCTTGTGTGATTTTGAGGTGCCACACACTTGGGCGGGGAATTGACTCTGGGTCCCATAGCACACCCCAGACTCTGACAGGAAGATTTTCATATACATTTTACTAATTTTCTTTCATCTCTGACACTTCTATTGTAGAGAAAGGGCAAATAGCAATATTAAAATATTTCCTCTAATTAATCTCCTTTTAATGTGCACAAACTTTAAGCACCGGGCCACTAGTGCTTTAATATATACCAGTATTGATGAACCATGGGCCTAGTGACTTCAGTTTGAAAAGTCTCAATGTCTGTGTCATTAAGATTCCAGTCCTCATTCTCTGTGTAGATACCGCCTGTGTGACTGGATGTGGGTCGCCCTGCAGCACCTTTCTCGGCCAATGGACTGCTTTGTACTTGCCTCTGCGTTCCACATTCCACCTGGAGCAGAACGAGAATGCCTCCCTCTCACAAGGCTGCGTGACCCCAGCGCGTGCGGCTAGTTAGTGTGCAATGCAGTTAAATTTAAGTGTGACACTGTCCACTGGGGACCAAGGAATGACTTTTACTGATGGAATAAAGTCATTCTCTTCTGTGACTCAGATGCCCTTAAATGGTGGCTTCTGTTCCCGAGAGCCAGTGACTATCCAGCTCTCCGAGATGCAGAAAGAAAGACAGGCATGCTTAGTATGTACTGGAAGCATGTGTGAAATTAGAGTTACACGCTCTTTGAGCAGAGAGGGTCCTTATCACCCACATGCCCACGCCCAGGAACTGGAGGCAGGGTGAGTGCAGGACCTGCCCAGGGCACCCTGCTGGCCGGCTGGTGTGAGGCTGGGACAGAGCTGCTGTGCTCTCTCTTTGGAATTGCCTGTTGGACAGTGAGGGGGCAGGAAGGGGGAAGGTTTTTGGAGGCTGAGGGCCCTTTCCTGGGGGGCACCGACTCCGACTGCCCAGGACAGAGTTCTGCAGAGAGGAAGCAGGTTGCTTAGGACTGGCTCCAAGGAGACAAGATGAGCACCAAGAGCCTTCGGCTTTCTTCTAGGCTCCCCCGGTGAGGATGCCGGGACAGCACCGGAGACCTCTGCTGGTCTGTGAGCACCTGGCTGGGCATGCCCACTGTGGCACCCTCCAGGGGAGGGGACGCAGGCCTGACAGCCAGGAGCTCACCTCTGCTGATGCTGAATGGTCGGGCAGGGGCTGACCAAGACTGTCCTCAAGGGGCCGGGAGACCGAGCTCCCCTGCATTTGTCAGCCCACATGCTTGTCTGGGACAGGAACACTGGCAAGACGGGTCCGAGGCTGAATTGAAACATAGTTTTAAAGACTCAGATAAAGGAATTTGCCACTTTGGCCTGAAGCGCAGCTCCCGGGGGGAGACCCAGGGTGGGGGAAGCCATCATTTGAGTAGAAGCTTCTCTGAGAGATCAGCTGCTCCAGCAATGAGTGCTGTTTCAAGAGCAAGCCACAAGCCTAACAGGAAGCAGGGTGTGTGTGCAGCGAGGGCGGAGCGGGGCCAGCAGCACTGGTGCCCCCTGGGAGTGGTCCCAATGCTGGCGGGAAGCTCCGGGCCAGCGCCCACGATTCTGTGTGGGGCTTGCGAGACCTGCTTTCGCCTCCGTATGGACTATTCTGTGGGTGCACCCAGGGGGATACCCCATTCAGACAATTGCTACAACTTGATGTGTGTGTTTAATAATTAATGGGGTGAGCATGTTAAAAAATTGTGTTTTCAGGGTCCTTGGTTCCTCAGAGATGCCTGTACTTGCTTCTTCTTGTTTAGTCACATCCGTAATTAAACCTCTGATAGCAGGTTAAACAATCATCGGTGCAGACAGCCTCGTCTTGTCCCCTCTTCAGTGGGGGCCTGAGTGTTTCCTCAGGGAGTACAGTCCTCTTACATGTCGGCACCACGTGTGCATATGGAGCTCATTGAATTAAGTACATCTCCAGTAGTTCTAATTTCATTACGTAATTTTTTAACACAAATTGGTGTTGACTTTTGTCCAGTGACTATTTCACAACTACAGATATTATCAAATAATTTTTCTCCTTAGAGAATATTAATGTTTTCATAACATCTAACCAGTCTTGCATTTTTGGAATAAATTCCTCTTCATCCTAATGTATTAAAAAAATCTATGTATTTAATTCACTAATATTTTATTTAGAAATTTGCATATTTGTTTCTAAGCAAGTTCAAAAAAATCAATCGACATTTTTTTGCACATGTATGTGCAACCCTTAAATATTCAATTGAGAAAGTTCCTGACCATGAAAGGTCAAGGTGAACAACAAATGGAGCTTGGAGGAAATGGAGACAAGCCAAAGGAAAAACATATTCAAAAGCTAACTTTAATATTCTCAGACAAGCAAGAAATGATGTCACATTAGAGCATAATAGATTTGGACATTAAAAGATAAAATAGTTGAGATGGAAAAAAAAAACACAAAACAACTATCAGGGTTGGAGGTTGTGAGGTGTCTCCCAGAATGTAAAACCAAAAGCCAAATAAATTGCAAAAGGGTGGTGGGGAGTATTAGAACATTCTCCTAAATCGAAGTAATAGAATATCTATGCAATGAGAATAAGCAGGCATCTTATAAAATTAGAATAGAGAAATAAAAAGAATTATTCTAGAAGTAATTAAAGGAACTATCTCAAAATTGAAGGACATGAGTTTCTAGATAGTTTCTAGATATTACCCAGCAAAATGAATAAAGAAATGTCCTTAAAATTGCAAGAAAAAATCATGTGCTCCAGAGAATTCTATATCCAACCAATTATTCAAAACTGAGGGGAAAACAGAGATTTTGTTTAGATGTACAAGGCAGGGCAAAAGTAGGTTTACAATTGTTTGTATGAAAAATAATACAATAATTAATAAATAATCTATACTAATAAAAGACAAGCATGCAAATTGACCGTACCTTCGCTATGCCTTAAGCCACGCCCACCAGCCAATCAGAGCGACTATATGCAAATTAACCCAACCAAGATGGCGGCCGGCAGCCACGGAGCTGGAGCAAGCAGGAGGCTTGGTTGCCCCAATGATGGAGGAAGTCAAGCTGCCTGCCTGCTGCGGCAGCTCTGAGCTACACTCAAAGCAACAAAGTTTCAATTATCAATTATAGAAGATAAATAAACCCCAGATACCTGCTTTCAGCCGGCCATGGCCACGGAGCTGGAGTGAGCAGGAGGGATGGGTTCCCCCTGGCGATGGAGGAAGCCAAGCTTCCCTCCCGCCCCCTCTGACTGGCTCTTAGCTCCTCTCAAGGCTACAAAGTTTCAATTATAGAAGGTAAATAAATCCCAGAATTAAAAAAAAAGAAAAAAAGGAGAGGCTGGGAGCTTCCATCACTGGAGGGGCTTGGCCAGCCTGAAAATGGCCCTCAGGGCCTCATCCAGACTGGCCAGGCACCCCAGTGGGGACCCACCCCACCCTAAAGGGGGCGTGGCCAGCCTGAAAACAGCCATCAGCCCCTCACCCAGGTTAGCCAAACCTCCATGGGGTGAGGGTCCCCAGTGGGGGGTCTTGACCAACCTGCAAATAGCCATCAGCCCCTCACCCAGGCTGGCCAGGCACCCCAGTGGGGACCCCCACTCTGAAGGGGGTGTGACCAGCTGCAAACAGCCATCAGCCCCTCACCCAGGCTGGCCAAGTACCCCAGTGGGGACCCCTACCCTGAGGGGAGTGTGACCCCCAGTGGGGACCCCCACCCTGAGGGGGGTGTGACCAGCTGAAAACAGCCATCAGCCCCTCACCCAGGCTGGACAGGCACCCCAGTGGGACCCCCACCTTGATCCAGGACACCCTTCAGGGCAAACCAGCTGGCCCCCACCCATGCACCAGGCCTCTATTCTATATAATAAAAGGGTAATATGCAAATTGACCCTAACAGCTGAACGACTGGGAATGGTTGGTCACTATGACACACACTGACCACCAGGGGGCAGATGCTCAATCCAGGAGCTGCCCCCTGGTGGTTAGTGCGCTCCCACAGGGGAGCTCTGCTCAGCCACAAGCCAGGCTGATGGCTGCCAGTACAGCGGTGGTGGCGGGAGCTTATCCTGCCCCCTCAGCAGCATTAAGGATGTCTGACTGCAGCTTAGGTCTGCTCCCTGCTGGTAAGTGGACATCCCCCGAGGGCTTCCGGGCTGCCAGAGGGATGTATGACTGCCAGCTTGGGCCTGATCCCCCAGGGAGTGGGCCTAATCCAACAAGTGGACATTGTCCGAGGGGTCCCAGACTGCAAGAGGGCATAGGCTGGACTGAGGGACCCCCCCGAGTGCAAAAATTTTTGTGCACCTGGCCTCTAGGAATACAATAATAAACTTCGTGCTTCACATACTTGCTTTTGTCCCACCTTGAGTAAGGCCTCAAGGCATTTGCCTCCTGCACACCTATTTCTGGGGTCTACAGAATAGGCGCTCCTCCAACAAGAGCGTTTTTTAAGAAAACAGCTTAGGTTCTGCTTAGGGTCCTCCTGAGAGCAGGGTGACAGCATCTCCAGGCGGATGGTCAGAGGAACCCATGGTGGAAGAACAAGCTCCAGGCAGACCATTTCAGGGAGAGAGATTTCCTCAGGTGTTGAATGTTCTGAGCAGCGGCTTCCTTTTCTGTTGGAGAGCTCAGAAGTCAACAAAGGTTCGGTATAGAGAAATGTAATCAAATGAGAAAAAATAGGTATTAGCTTCAAGTGAAGCAAAAGTGGGGACATGCAAAGAAAACCATAAATAGTAGTTACGTGGTCAAAATGGGATAAACATTAAATCTTTAACTAAAATTATGATTTAATTATATTTGAAGTCTAAAGGGGGGGTGTGTTTGTGGTGGCGGAGGGTTGGGTAAGGCATACCTTTCATTATTAGGAAGTCAAGAGATTATATCCGAAACTTTCTTCAAAGTCAATGTTCTTACAAAGACAGGCTATCCTTTGCCTCCTGATCAGTCCTGCTCCAGGTGCTGCAGTATTGTCCACACCCGTGTCCACTGGGCACAGTCTCTGGACGGCCAAATCTACTGGAAGCTTCTCTATCCTGTTTGTGGTCTCTGCTGTGTTCAACCTGTTTGCCCTCTTTTCTTCTTGAAACCACCCCTGGATTTGTGAAATCGTTCCCTCCTGGTTCTTGTAGAACTATTTTCACATTTCCCATTGCTTTCATGGTTTCTATTTCTCTCTCCCAGGCCCCTCCTTTCTTCAGATTTCCAGGTACTTTTCTGGACTCTTCGTTTCTTCTTGTGCTGCATATTCCCCATTGCCCATCACCTCAGCTAACCTATCAATAAATCTCTGACTAGCTGAGATTTGTTTACTGAGTCTAGAGTCATATACTCGGCTGCACATTGGGTAGGATTATCTAGAAATGTTAATAGTGTCTAATACTTAACCATTTACACTGATCTCATTCTAGAGGTAAAGGCTCAGTGCATGGAATTTGTGCAAGAGTAGGCCTACCTTCCCCCGACTGCCGGCACTGGCTTCCCTCTGGCACCTGGAATCCAGGCTTCCTTTTGACACCCCGGACCTGGGCTTCCCTCCAGCTGCTGGCAGGCACCGGGGACCTGGGCTTCCCTTGCAGCCCCGGCTTCATCCGGAAGGTCGTCTGGAAGGACGTCTGGTCTAATTAGCATATTATGCTTTTATTATTATAGACTAGAGGCCCGGTGCATGAAATTTGTGCATGGGGGGGTGGGGGCTCAGCCCAGCCTGCACCCTCTCCAATCTGGGACTCCTTGGGGGATGTCCGACTGCCGATTTAGTCCCAATGAGCATCTGGCCTAAACTGGCAGTTGAACATCCCTCTCACAATCCGGGACCATTAGCTCCTAACTTCTCACTTGTCTGCCTGCCTGATTGCCCCAAACTGCCCCCCCCCCCCGCTGGCCTGGTCACCCCTTACTGCCCCCCCCTGGCAGCCTGGGCGCCACCAACTGCCCCCCACTGGGCTGGTTGCCCCTTAAAGCCCCCCATGGCGGCCTGGTCACCCCCAACTGCCCCACCTGGGGACCTAGTCACCCCACGCAGCCCGGGGGTTGGTCCTTTGGTTGCCCCCTAATAACCCCCCCGTGGGGCTGGGCTCCCCACACAGCCTGCTGTTCAGTCATTTGGTTGCCCCTTACTAACCCCCGTGCCGGCCTAGTTTCCCCCTGCAGCCTGTTGATCATCTGTTCTGTTGCGATGGTCGCTTAGGCTTTTATATATATAGATAGTGTCTCTGAGCCTACTCTTCCTACCACACCCTCTGTCTTGAATAATAAAACCATTCTCTACCTGACGATTAAACAAGAGGCTGAGAGTCATCTGTAGTAGCTCCCCCTTATCCATGGTGTTCCTTTCCATGGTTTCAGTTACCCAGGGCAAACCACAGTTCAAATATAAAGTAGAAAATTCCAGAAATAAATAATTCATAAGTTTTATTTATTTTGAGGGATTTTTGTTTTGTTTTGTTTTTTGTTTTTTTAATTAAAGTATTACGTATGTCTCCTTTTTTCCCCATTGACCTCTCCCTGGCCACTCCCCCTTCCTCGCCCCTCCCTCCCCCCCCTGGTGTCTGTGTCCGTTGGTTATGCTTATATGCATGCATACAAGTCCTTTGGTTGATCTCTACCCCCCCTCCCCTGCCTTCCCTCTCAGGTTTGATGCTTCCCTCTCTGTTCAATGCTTCTGTCTCTGGATCTATTTTTGTTCATCAGTTTATGTTGTTCATTATAGTCCACAAATGAGTGAGATCATGTGATATTTATATTTCTCAGACTGGCTTATTTCACTTAGCACGATGCTCTCCAGTTTCATCCATGTTGTTGCAAATGGTAGGAGTACCTTCTTTTTTACAGCAGCGTAGTATTCCATTGTGTAGATGTACCACTGTTTTTTAATCCACTCATCTGCTGATGGGCACTTAGGTTGTTTCCAAATTTTAGCTATTGTAATTTGTGCTGCTATGAACATAGGGGTCTATATATCCTTTCTGATGGGTGTTTCTGATTTCTTGGGATATATTCCTAGTAGTGGGATTATTGGGTCAAATGGGATTTCCATTTTTAATTTTTCAAGGAAACTCCATACTGTTCTCCACAGTGGCTACACCAGTCTGCATTCCCACCAGCAGTGCACGAGGGTTCCTTTTTCTCAACATCCTTACCAGCACTTGTTTGCTGATTTGTTAATGATAGCCATTCTGACAGGTGTGAGATGATACCTCATTGTCATTTTGATTTGCATCTCTCAGATGGTTAGTGACTTTGAGTATGTTTTCATATGTCTCTTGGCCTTGTGTATGTCCACTTTTAAAAAGTATCTAGGTCTTTTGCCCATTTTTTGATTGGATTGTTTATCTTCCTTCTGTTAAGTTGTATGAGTTCCCTATAAATTTTGGAGATTAAAACCTTATCAGAGATAACATTGGCAAATATGTTCTCCCATGTAGTAGGCTTTCTTGTTGTTTTGTTGATGGTTTCTTTTGCTGTGCAGAAGCTTTTTATTTTGATGTAGTCTCATTTGTTTATTTTTCCCTTAGTTTCCATTACCCTAGGAACTGTATCAGTAAAGATATTGCTATGACTTATGTCTGATATTTTGCTGCCTGTGAATTCCTCTAAGATTTCTATGATTTCCCATTTTACCTTTAAGTCCTTTATCCATTTTGAGTATATTTTTGTGTATGGTATAATTTGGTGGTCTAGGTTCATTTTTTTGCATGTATCTGTCCAATTTTCCCAACACCATTTATTGAAGAGACTGTCTTGACTCCATTGTATGCTCTTGTCTCCTTTGTCAAATATTAATTGAGCATCATGGCTTGGGTCGATTTCTGGGTTCTCTGTTCTGTTCCACTGGTCTATATGTCTGTTCTTGTGCCAGGACCAGTCAGTTTTGAGAACCGTGGCTTTGTAATATAGCTTGATATTTGGTATTAAGATCTCTTCTACTTTTTTCTTCTTTCTCGGGACTGCTGTGGCTATTTGGGGTCTTTTTTGGTTCCATATGAATTTTTGGAGAGTTTGTTCTAGGTCTGTGAAATATGCCATTGATATTTCAATGGGGATTGCATTGAATCTATAGATTGCTTTGGGTAGTATGGACATGATACAGATGTTGATTCTACCAATCCATGAACATGGTATATTCTTCCATTTGTTTACATCTTCCTCTATCTCTTTATTCGATGTCCTGTAGTTTTTTGAGTAGAGGTCTTTTACCTTCTTAGTTAAGTTTATTTCTAGGTATATTAATTTTTTTGCAATGGTAAATGAGCTTGTTTTTTAATCTCTCTTTCTGTAAGTTCACTATCCTATATAATAAAAGCCCATGATGAAAACGGTGGAACAACCAGAATGAGCAGAGACCAGAACAACCACGGCCAGGCTGGCCCCGCCCCTGAGCAGGGACCTCCACCCCGATCAGGGGCATGGCCAGCTTGCAGACCACACGCAGTCCCTCACTCTGGCCGGCCTTCCCCAGCAGGGACACCCACCCCAATCCAAGGCCCCCATCAGAGCAAGCTGACTGGCCCCCACCTGTGCACCAGGCCTCTATCCTATATAATAAAAGGGTATTATACAAATTGACCCTAACAGTGGAACAACCAGAAGGACTGCTCAATCAGTCACTATGAGGCACACTGACCACCTCTAGGTCTCTTTCCCTGACCATCAGGCTCCGATTGCCTGATGGAAAACAGGGAACCAGAGGTGGGTGGGGGCAGGGGCGGACTGGCTGTGGGCAGCCAGTGAAGATGGCCCTGATTGCAGGCCAGGCCTAGGAACCATACCCATGCACTAATTTCATGCGCCGGGCCACTAGTTGATGTACAAAAATGCCATAGATTTCTGGGTGTTAATTTTGTATCCTGCTACATTGCTGAATTCATTTATTAAGTCTAGTAGTTTTTTGATGGAGTTTTTGGGGTTCTCTATGTACAATATCATGTAATCTGAGAATAATGACCGTTTTACTTCTTTTCCAATTTGGAAGCCTTTTATTTCTTCTTTTTGTATGATCACTATGGTAGTACTCCCAGTATTATGTCAAACAGGAGTGGTGAGAGTGGGCATCCTTGTCCTGTTCTTGTTCTTAGGGGAAATGGATTTAGTTTTTGCCCATTGAGTATGATGTTGACTGTAGGTTTGTCATATAAGGCTTTTATTATGCTGAGGTATGATCCTTCTATTCCCACTTTGCTGAGGGTTTTCATCAAGAAAAGGTGTTGGATTTTGTCAAATGCTTTTTCTGCATCAATAGATATGACTATGTGATTTTTATCTCTCATTTTGTTTATGTGATGTATCACATTTATTGATTTGCAGATATTGTACCATCCTTGCATCCCCGGATAAATCCCGCTTCGTCATGGTGTATGATCTTTCTGATGTACTGCTGGATCCGATTTGCAGAATTTTGTTGAGGATTTTAGCATCTATGTTCATGAGGGATATTGGCCTATAATTCTCTTTCTTTGTAGTGTCTTTATCTCATTTTTTTGATTATGACAATGCTAGCTTCATAGAAAGAGCTTGGAAGTGGTCCTTCCTCTTGAATTTTTTTGGAATAGTCTGTGGAGGATAGGTTTTAGTTCTTCTTTGAATGTTTGGTTAAACTTCCCTGTGAAGCCATCTGGCCCTGGGCTTTTGTTTGCTGGAAGCTTTTTCATGACTGCTTCAATTTCTCTGGTAGTTATTGGCCTATTGAAAATTTTTTTTATTGTTCCTGATTGAGTTTTGGAAGGTTGTATTTTTCTAGGAATATGTTCATTTCTCCTAGGTTGTCTAGTTTTTTGGAATAGAGTTATTTACAGTATTTTTTTAAACAATCCTTTGTATTTCTGTGGGGTCAGTTGTTATTTCACCTCTTTCATTTTTGATTTTGTGTATTTAGATCCTTTCTCTTTGCTTTTTGGTGAGCCTGGTTAGAAGTTCATCAATCTTGTTTATCCCTTCAAAGAACCAGCTCTTGCTTTCATTGATCTTTTATGTTGTTTTTTGGTCTCTATGTCATTTATTTCCACTCTGATCTTCATTATTTCCTTCCTTCTGCTCACTCTGGGCTTTTCTTGTTGCTCTCTTTCTAATTCTTTAAGTTGTAGAGTTAGATCATTTATGACCAGTTTTTCTTGTTTCTCAGGGCTGCTTTCACTGTGTCCCATAGATTTTGAATTGTTGTGTTTTCATTGTCATTCATTTTCAGGATGTTTTTAATTTCTTCTTTGATCTCTTTTGTAATCCAATCATTGTTTAATAGCATTCTATTCAGCCTTCAAGTGTTTGAATTTTTTTATTGTTTTTACTGTAGTTGATATCTAATATTATGACATTGTGGTCTGAGAAGATGCTTGATATCATTTCAGTCTTCTTGAATTTGGAGAGACTTTGCCTGTGACCCAATATGTGGTCTACCTTTGAAAATGTTCTGTGTGCACTTGAGGAGAATGTATATTCTGTTGCTTTGGATTGAAATGTTCTGAAGATGTCAATTAAGTCCATCTGATCTACTGAGTCATTCAGGATTGCTGGTTTGTTTGTTTGTTTTTGCTGATTTTTTGTCTAAGGGTGTATCCAGTGAGGTCATTGGGGCATTAAAGTCCCTTACTATGATTGTATTGCTGTCAATCTCTCCCTTGATATCTTCCAAAAGTTTTTTTTATATTCGTCTGCTCCTGCATTGGGTGCATATATGTTTACTAGAGTTATATCCTCTTGTTGTATCAATCCCTTTAGTATTATGAAGTGGCCTTCCTAATCTCTTGTTTTGGCCTTCACTTTGAGGTCTAATTTGTCAGATATAAGTATTGCTACCCTAGCTTCTTTTTTTTCATTTCCATTTGCCTGAAAGATATTTTTCCATCCCTTCACTTTCAGTCTGTGTGAGTCCCTAGTTCTGAGGTGGGCCTCTTGTATACAGCACATATATGGGTCAGGTTTTCTTATCCATTCAGCCACTCATGTCTTTTGATTGGAACATTTAGTCCATTTACCTTTAAGGTTATTATTGATAGACACTTTTTGTAGCCATTTTTATTTCTTTATGCCTGTATTCCTTCCCTTTTTATTTCTTCTTTTTACAACAGTCCCTTTAGCATTTCTAGCATTGCTGGTTTGATAGTGATAAACTCCCTTAGCTTTCTTTGTCTGTAATGCTCCTGATTTCCCCTTCAATTTTGAATGATAGCCTTGCTTGTATTCAGTCCCCTGCTTTGCATCACGTTGTATATTTCCTTTTTTTCCTTTCTGGCCTAATGTTTTTCTGTTGAGAAATCATTTGATAATCTAATGGAAGATCCCTTGTAGGTAACTGTCTCTCTCTTTTACAGCCTTTAAGATTCTCTCCTTGTCATTAACGTTTGCCTTTGTAATTATGACATGTCTTGGTGTGGGTCTTTTGGGTTCATCTTGTTTGGGGTTCTCTATGCTCATGTGACTTTTTTTCTTCCTCAAATCAGGGAAGTTTTTTGACATTATTTCTTCAAATAGGTTTACTAATCCTTGCTCCTCTTCTTGTCATTCTGGCATCTCTGTTATACATATGTTGCTTCGTCTCATGTTGTCTCAAAGCTCCCTTAGGCTCTCCTCCTGATTTTTATTTTTTTTTGTCTAATTGCAGTTCAGATTGGGTGTGTTTGTCTGCCCTGTCTTCTAATTCACTAAATCGGTCCTCTGCTTCTCCTAGTGTACTGTTGAAACCTTCCTTAGTGTTTTTTATTGTAGCTATATAACTATTTCCTCTTGATTCTTATATAAGTTGTTGATTTTTCTCATCTATCTGATTTATGAACTGTATGACCCTTAGTCTGAATTCTTTTTCTGACACATTGCATGCCTCAGTTTCATTTAGTTCCTTTTCTGGTGATTCTTCCTTTTTCTTCTTTGGGGGTTGTTTCTTTGTATCCCCATCTTTGCTCTCACCGAAGGATCTAGGCATCAAGTTGTGCAGTTCCCTGGGTTGAAGCAACAGGCCGTGCAGTCATCAGGCCCGGAGTCAAAGCGGTGGGCTTGGTGGTGGTTTGCATGGTCACCAAGCCCAGGGTTGATGTGTATGGCTTGGTGGCAGCTCATGCAATCATGGCACCCTGGGCTAGAGTGGTGGGCTGATGGGAGGGGAACATGCTCTGGAACTCACAGGAGCCCACAGCCAAGAAGGCTGGAGTCCCGATGTCCGTGGGTCTGCGGCCAAGGCAGCTGGTCCCTGGCCGGAGTGACTGTAGGTTCCCAGGTGGTGTCTGAGGGCACCCTGGGTGATGGTGAGGCTGGGCTCCCAAGCACAGCAGCTCTCCCATTCAAGATGGCATGGCTGCTGCGGCAGAGCCAGCTGCCCCGGGTGTAATTGCAGCAGTAGCAGAGGCTGTCCAGCTAGGTGAGCCCACTTGACCAGCCCCCAATTGTCCTGCGTGATCTATCTGTCCCTGACTCATACACACAGACCCACCCCACACGTCCACACTCTCCCCTTTCGCTCCCTCCCCCCTCACACTCTCTCCCTCACTGCCATCCTGCCAGCCACCATCTTCAAAAAACTAATTCATAAATTTTAAATTGTGCACTGTTGTTCTGTTCTGAGTAGTGTGGTGAAATTTTATGCTGTCCCACTTTGTTCTGCTGGGCATGTGAGTCATTCCTTTGTCCAGTGTATCCATGGCTACCTGTTCATTGTCTCTCTCTCAGTAGCTATCTTGATTATAACAGAGAGACCACATAATTTTTATTACAGTATATTTTTTATCTTATTGTAAATTATTATTGTTAATGTCTTACTGTGCTTAATTTACAAATTAAAATTTATAATAGGTATGTATATAAACATAGGAAAAGGTGTCATATATATAGGGCTTGGTACTCCATGGTTTCAGGCATCCACTGTATGTCTTAGAATGTATCCCATGTGTATAAGGTGAGACTATTATATATCAATTCTCTTGGTCCCATGTCCTTTCTCAGATTCAGCCAGTAAGTCCACCCTGGACCTATATTCTCTATGATAGCTTCATGACTGCCTTATCTATATCCCTTACTATTTCTTGCAAAGACAGGTGGATAGATACTTTGGAGAAAACTCATAAAAGTTGTTTCCTGCTTGCTGTAATTTTTCCAGTCTTCAGCTGAGAATGAGGTTGAAGGAGATTTTAGGTAAAAGGAAACACTATAAAATTGTTTTCTAGAAGAATGGGAGACTGAAAGAACTAGATAAATATAGTACACTTGTCAAGAATCATTAAACTCTCCTTTAATTGAGAGTGAGGCTAATCAGCATGGCTGTGTGTTTTGTCAGCTGTTGAGCTGTGTATGTACAACTAGGGAATAGAGTTCATATTTTTCAAGCTAGTATGATAAAGAGATTGGAAAGTGAACTAAAGTCATATGCAAGAGAGTGATAATAATGAATAATAATAAAATTTAAGCGAGAAAATGCAAGCATAGAGGGAAATAATTGAAAATTTGATGGGATCAATATGAGTGTCTATGACCAAATAATGGTCACAGTTGAATTGAAATTAGTGTATTTTAGGGAGTAAGCTGATAAGAGGCGAGTATCAGGGAGAGGGACACTTGAAATGCAGGTTATGGAGGCCTGGCAATAATTAGTAATAATGAGTCTATGCTGTGACCATACGAACAAATGCCTGAGGCTGAGGTGGAGAACAAGACATTTTGAAGAGGGAAATGAGGTGTTCCATTGATCATTTGTGTGAATACTAACATTAGCAAGAATCATAACAGGAAGAGCTCTGAGGAGAGTAAGAGTGAGTAGGGTGCTAATGTCTCCAGGGAACAAAGTGGAGTGACCCAGGCTTTGTGAACAGCCTCAGCGAAGCGGGTCATGGGTGATGTTATAGTATAAGGCCATGCTATTCAAAGTTGGGGATTTTTAGGGAGGAGGGAGGTATAATGTCTGAGAAATCAGTGGTTCGAAGAGAGAAAGAAAACAACCATCATTTAAAAAGAAACTGTTGTGGGGAGAGTCCAACAGCAGTTGGTGGGGGAAGGTAAGTAAATGAATGTCTATGGAAGAGATTGAAGATATTACTGATGACCAATTTAACCATCTCTACACTGGAGTTTAGAGAAAAAATTAATGAAAATTTGTGAATTATCTCCCAGAGTCAGCCCAAGGCCACACAGGAGCCCCTCCCCATGATCTGCTGGACATACCTCGCTGGCATTTACCACACAAGAAAGGGTCTTTCGGCGTCCAGCCCCTCTCTCTCCAGCTAAACTAGTCATGTCTGAAGGGCAATGCACAATGACAGTTGCTAGCAAAAGACCTTGCATATAATAGATGTTTAGCAAATGTTTGTTAGATAGGAGTTATTATTGTAATTATTTATCTGAAATCATTTATCTATCCCCCCAAATATATTCTCTTTGAAGGAAGAAACTGTATTTTATTTACCCTCTATCACTTTTATGATACAATAATAGACACACATAAAATGATTGGACATGAATTCACAGAATGATCTCTTTTTTAAAATCCTCACCCGAGGATATGTTTGTTTGTTTTTAAATTTATCTTTATTGTTGAAAGTATTACAGATGTGCCCCTTTTCCCCCACATTGAAAGTAAAATATCACATGATTCACTCATATGTAGAATCTAATGAACAAGATAAACTGACAAACAAAATAGGTCCAGAGACATAAGATCTCCTGCCCCTCTCCAGGCCTTTGCTGCACTATTGTCCATGTCCCTGGGTTGTGCATATCTATATATATATAGAAAGCTAATATGCTAAGTGTCCGACCATCCAGGTAATGATGTCACATAGCAACACCCAGCTTCCTCTCCCTAGCGACTAGCCTCCTTGGAGTTTCTTCAGCCCAGGAACACAACTTGCTTTATAGCCAGGTGGAAACATTTCACACTTTAACCAAATGTCTGTGAAGCATTTTCCCACATCTCATCTCATTTGATCCTCACAGAAGTCCTGGAGTAGGTAGATAGGAGACTCAGTGGAATCCTATTTTCTTTTCATTAGCCAGAAAACAAAGATTTAGGAAGCTTAGAAACTTGACCCATCTGAAAAGAAGTAAGAAATGATGGACCTTGAAAATGATTTCAGGTTTTCTCACTACGCAGAATATAGTCAGACACTGCTGCAGTTAAATATTTTACCCTTTGTTCTCCCTGCATGATCTACAATAATAATCTGCTTTGTGTTGATATTTACTGCTGTGTTGCTGACAATTGCCTGAAAGAGAAGATGAGGTGCTTCATTGGGCTGAAAAAAGTTTAGCTAAATCAGAAAGCAGGTCTAATTAAGCAAGTTTATTCTATATCTATAAAAGGCTAAGTTGACTCGTGCATGCATGATACATATAAAGCTCTCACTGGTGCCAATGGCACATGTGTGTTTCCATCTGTCATTGTCAATTGTGAATTTGGTTGACACTTCTATTATAGAGAAAGGGCAAATAGCAATATTAAAATATTTCTCCTAATTAATTTTCTTTCAATGTGCACGAATTCGTGCACCAGGCCACTAGTATGCATATAAGTTCTTTGGTTAATCTCTTTTCCACCCCTTCCCTCTGAGATTCGTTAGTTGCTTCCATGCTTCCATGTTTCTGAACCTATTTTGTTTGTCAGTTTATTTTGTTTATTAGATTCTACATCTAAGTGAATCATGTGATAATTTTCTTTCTCTGACTGACTTATTTCACTTAGCATGATACTCTCCAGGTCTCTCCATGCTGTCTCAAAGGGTAAGAGATCCTTCTTTTTTACTGCGGCATGGTATTCCGTGGTGTAAATGTACCACAGCTTCTTTATCCACTCGTCCACTAATGGGCACTAGGGCTGCTTCCGGATCTTAGCTATTGTAAATTGTGCTGCTATGAACATAGGGGTGCATACATCCTTTCTGATTGGTGTTTCTAGTTTCTTGGGATATATTCCTAGAAGTGGGATCACTGGGTCAAGTGGCAGTTCCATATTTAATTTTTTGAGGAAACTCCACATTGTTTTCCACAGTGGCTGCACTAGTCTGCATTCCCACCAACAGTGCACGAGGGGTTCCTTTTGCCACATCCTCACTAGCACCTGTAGTTTGCTGGCAGGTGTGAGGTAGCACCTCATTTGTAGTATGCTCAGTTGGTTCGAGCATTGTCCTGTACACTAAAAGGTTGAGGGTTTGATCCTTGGTTGGGGCACATACCGGAGGCAACCAATCAATGTTTCTCTTCTCTCTCTCTCTCTCCCTCTCCCTCTCTCTCTCTCTCTCCCTCTCCCTCTTCCTCTCCCTCTCCCTCTCCCTCTCCTTCTCCCTCTCCCTCTCCCTCTCCCTCTCCCTCTCCTTCTCTTCATGTTTTTACAGCTGCTTTTTATAGCTACCTTGGGCTTGCTTACAGAATATTTGGCTTCTGAGAGAAAGAAAATGAAAGCAGAAGACTTTTTGGAAACTAGGTCCAGAGCTGGCGCAGCGTCACGGCCTCTGCATTCCATGGGTTAGAGCAGCGGTTCCCAACCTGTGGGTTGCGACCTCTTTGGGGATCGAACGACCCTTTCACAGGGGTCGACTAAGGCCATCGGAAAACACATATATAATTACATATTGTTTTTGTGATTCATCACTATGCTTTAATTATGTTCAATTTGTAACAATGAAAATACATCCTGCATATCAGATATTTACATGACGATTCATAACAGTAGCAAAATTACAGTTATGAAGTAGCAACAAAAATAATTTTATGGTTGGTGGTCACCACAACATAAGGAACTGTATTAAAGGGTCTCAGCATTAGGAAGGTTGAGAACCAGTGGGTTAGAGCAAGTCACAGTCTGCCTAGATTCAAGGACAGGAGAAATAGACTGCACATCTTGGCACAAGGAGCAGATTTTTGGATACTATGTCCACAATGCCTGGACCAGGGCACTCCATCTCCTGAAAACCCTATTCCAAAGTCCATTCCAGTGAGCAAATTTACTTCAGAAACACCTTTCTAAATACCTTTACTTTCAGCTTCAAGACCTGCATCAGAGTCTCTGAATCTTCAGGAAGATAGACCATGCCCCATTGCACTGCAGTCCAGTTCAATTCAACAGTTCCTGGGGCCTGTCATAGGAACCCTATGTCAGCCCTTTCCCCCCATCCTACCTGATCTCTCCACAGCCCCCAGGTGGTCTCCGTGCTGCTGCCCAGGACACTGAGGCTGAGCCTCCCGCACGGAGTGTCCTTTCACCTGCTCCCTGGCCTCCCTTGGGACCAGCCAGGAAAGACGTGTGTTCTCTAGGAATCTGCAGGGTCATGACGAGCTCAGAAATGCTTTGAGGTTCTTCTAGCCACAGTTGCTGATGCTGTCTTCTGGCCTCCCAAAGTCGCCTCAGGCAAACACTAATGCTACCTTCATCCCAAAGAGAACTTGGTCTCCAGCTGTCCTTGAGGCTCCCCTCCAGCTGTGTGCAGAAGTGACCCGGAACGGCGGGGGCTCCACAAAGCAGCCTCATCTTTACTGGAACATGAGAGGAGGGGGTTTCCTTGGCTCGCCCCCATGCTGTGTAGATGAAGCTCTTCTGACCAGCATGATCTCTGGGTGCTGGAAGGTCTGCCTTAAAGGATTTTAGTTGTCACATCAAAGGACCGTGGTATTCTTAATTGTGTTATATTTTGAAGCTTTCTCTTCATAAACATGTACCCAAAAAACCTTGGTGATTTCAGATTATTTCCTAATCACAAGAAAAGCTTAGCGTTTATCTTCAAGGTTACCCTTTGGGAGGTTAGTTGTACAAGACCAAAAACAACAAACAAACAAAAACCCACAATTGAGAAATTGAGTGCTAATAGGCTTTACAGGAAATTCCTGTAAAGGAAATAGGCTTACTCAGTTTTCAACCGAGCCTAACCACAAACCTCATCTAGTCGAGGGTGTCAAAGAGTCTTAGCTGCTTCATCTTCAGGGCATTTCCTTCGACTGATAGAGGGAGTTATTTGATTTTCCTCTATGTGACCATGGATTTGACAATGTCAGTGGTCCCTCACAAGATAATAAAGATTGTCTTCTTTCTCCAGGTGTATTTCCAAACTTGTAAGAGTTAACTGTTGTTGCATCTTCTCCATTACCTGTCTGAGTAGGAAGAGAAACAGGAGAATTCTTTGAAGATGGGTATTCTCATATGTTCTTCAGAAAGAACAGCCGGCAGTCATTGAAGTGACGTGAAGTTCCTTCCTCTTTTTTGTCTTCAGAACAGGAAATAAAGGTAAGGCAATAGTACATTTTTTCACTAGATTTCCTAACCAGAAAATGTAAGCTGCGAAAAGAGCTTAAATAAGTTTCAAAATGAATTGCTAACACATAAAATGTTTAGCAATTCCTTCTCATAAAACGTTTTGTAATAATATGTGTGCTAGCTAACTGGCAAAATTTATATCTCTACATGTCTGGAGTCTTCAGTTTATAAAAACTGGTGATTCTAACTAACATAAATCTATTCATAGGGCTTTGAGCATTTTGTGGATAAAGACTCAAGATGTTTGTCCAATTTGACACCTGACATCTCCAGCATTTTCTTCTCTTTTGTTTTTTCCCACCCAAAGCTCTGGTCAGTGAAATTCTTAATTCATTATCAACCAAATATCATTGAAGTTGTAGCCTTGACCCACTGAGGGAAGTGATCCTCAACCTTTGACAGAAGACATGCAGCTCATATAGAACCAGGACAATGCTTTGAGGAAGAGACTCTGCGGACATGTGAGTCACCCTGACGGGCTCTCATCTCTTTCTGTGAGGCCACAGCATATGGTAACGGGACAGTGTCTCTGAGACTCTACATTTGTACGTAAATTCCCCTTATTATACCCATTAATAGTGGGGACCACTATTTCATGGTAAATTTTGTCTGTCACTAAAACAGAAGGACAGTAGCTCTCGCCCAAAGAGTACACGAGAAAGCCTGGGTCACTGAGACAAAGGAATGTCACCTGAGTAACAGGAGCTTGACTGGCAGGCAGGCGCAGTGGGGGTGGGGGGGATGTCATCATGCAGGTGGCCAGGGAGGGTCTCTCTGAGGAAGTCCAGGTCAGATATGAGAGCCAAATGAGGTCATGCAGGGCTTCACAGGGGTGCTGGGACTGGATTCTTCACCTCACAGGCAGAGGGCCGGTGAAGTCAGCATGGAAGTGACACCCTCACGCTTGCTTTTAGAAAAATGCCGCCAGAGGCTGGGGATGGGTAGACTATTTGTTCAGGGCTTTGTGGGCACAATAAAGGAAGATGAGGGGGCAGGCCATGTCTTGAAAGGCAGCTGCTTTAGCCTGCCTTCCTTGACCACAGTCCTTATGAGAAAGAGCAGCCCACGGGGACAGAGAGCACAGTGACTCCAGCCCTGCCCAGCCCTCTCCTGCCCTCCACCCTCAGGAAGCTCCTGGGAGCTGAGCGCTCCCCTCTTTCAGCATCTCACAGCAGGGCTCTGGGCTGGATAGACCTGCCCGCCTCCTGTCCCAGCCCACGTCTCTGTGATTTCCAGGCTGTCTCACTTCCTGCCCCCTCAGAAATCGGTCCATGAATCTCACTCTCACTGCTGTTTCACTGGCTATCTGCCTGCTCCTCCCCACACAGGAGACTCCTGTCACAACTCTCCTTTCACCAGCAGAGAGCAGACCCGCCCTCTCCCCCCACCCCCCCCCCACAGTGTGGCCTGTGGGAGGCGTGGTGCGTCCCCACTCCCCACATTGTCCCCTGCTCCCTCCTCACAGCACAGCTCTCATCACCTCCCCTCCCTGTGCACTCATCGGACCCGATGGTGGCCAAACATAGTGGACACTTGCAGTCTTTTTGTGTCTGATTCCTCTATAGCTGCTGCCATTGGCATCTAGTCTTCCCTTCAAGTTCTCCCTGCGCTCAGTGTCAGGGTGGTCCCTGTGCTCTGTTCTTTATTTTCTTCCTTTTGGGGTATATTCTGTTTAACTTTTCTTGGCCCTGACCCACCCTGCTGGGCGGGCCAGTGCTCCTCGGGGAAGCCCATCTCTTCTCCCTGGCAGCTTCCAGACTTCTCTGGCTTGAGCCCCTTTCCCCCGTGCTGCTGCCGCAGACTCCTCTGCTCTGACCGGATCCCCAAAGACACCTCAAGCTCATTGTAACATTTTATTGATAACTAATTTATAAATATTAAAGTTATCCCTCCTCCTGCATCTCAAGATGTTGGAGACATGGTGTGTGTGTGTGTGTGTGTGTGTGTGTGTGTGTGTGTTGAAAACTGGTTGAAAAGGAAGAATTTTATAAGATGAGGAAAGGCAAGTGTTTCTTTATGAAAAAGGTGGAGACTCCTGGAAAGAAAGCTCCTGGGAAAGTCGTGGGTGGAGGGAGTGGTTGCAGGAAGGACCAGTGAGTGCAGGGAAGCGTGAGCAGAAGACCTGCATGGCTGGTTAGATGTGGATACAGAGAGAGACTGATGCTGCGAGCTTCCTAAAAATCAAAGATGCTCGGGGAGATTTTTTAAGGGAACTTTCAGTGTGGCCATACGGTATTTAGTATAGCTTATCCCCCACTTCCTTCCTTTACTTCCCCCTTTATTTTTCCTTTCCTGTCATCACTTTGATATCCCCACCCTGTTTCTAAGTCCTTAACCTGTCTTCAGAAAGAATCCTGTTAGGGCAGTTTAATCAGAATCCCCAGCCTTTCATCTCTCCTCTTGGTAAGTTTCTATTCCCTGATGGCCTTGCCCTGCTCCTGGGCTGGAAACCCTCACCTGTCCTTGTTGTGCTCTGAGTTGAGTTAATCTCTCCCCAGGCCCTCATCCACTGCACTAGCCTTGGCCGCTATCTCCACTGCACTAGCCTTGGCCGCTCTCTCCACTGCACTAGCCTTGGCCGCTCTCTCCACTGCACTAGCCTTGGCCGCTCTCTCCACTGCACTAGCCTTGGCCGCTCTCTCCACTGCACTAGTCTTGGCCGCTCTCTCCACTGCACTAGTCTTGGCCACTCTCTCCACTGCACTAGTCTTGGCCACTCTTTCCACTGCACTAGCCTTGGCCGCTCTCTCCATTGCACTAGTCTTGGCCACTCTCTCCACTGCACTAGTCTTGGCCACTCTTTCCACTGCACTAGCCTTGGCCGCTCTCTCCACTGCACTAGCCTTGGCCGCTCTCTCCATTGCACTAGTCTTGGCCACTCTCTCCACTGCACTAGTCTTGGCCACTCTCTCCACTGCACTAGCCTTGGCCGCTCTCTCCATTGCACTAGTATTGAACAGTCTTCCTTGCTGTTCTAATCAGTGTCGAATCATTTTTTCTTTAATATTGTTCTCCCGCTGCCAGGCCCTTGAGGACAGGGCTGTACATTGTCATTCGTCCCCTCCCGGATTTCCTGAAACAGGTGGACGTGTTCTCAGAGAAAGGATAGCTGAGTCCGGGGTTACAGTGCCTTATGTCTGTAACCCCAAGAATAATGCACAGCTTATTTCTATGTTCATGACAACAGTCAGAACTCTCAGAGGCACAGGAAACTGTTCTATAGGAAAATTACTTTTATTTTCCCACTCATAAAATTAAATAATAATCAAATATTGCCCACTGCTATGACCTGAATGTCTGTGTTCCCCCCAACCTCCTAATTTATATGTCGAAATCCTAACCCTCAAAGATAATGCCCTAGTGATGGTACTAGAGGTGGGGCCTTAGGGGGTGTTTAGATAATAAGGATAGAGCCTTCGTGAATGGTATCTGCTTTCTTGTAATAGAGACCCCAGAGAGATCTCCGGAGCCTTCCGCCAAGCGCGGTAACGGCAAGAAGGCCAGGCGGAGAGGCCTTCACCAGAGCCAGGCACGCTGGCGCCGAGATGCGGGCCCCAGGCTCCAGGACTGCGAGGAGGGCGTTCCTGCTTCACAACCATCCTGTGGCGGCCTGGATGGATAGGGCCCTCCCAGTGCCCTGACCTCTCATCTCTTGTAGGTGATTTGAAAATTCCAATGACCACGCTACCAGCACGGGGACAAGCGGCTGGGAGCACAGCCCCGGCTCCTGCACTCTCTGCGGTGACCCGCCCTCGTTTTCTGTTCAGAGGGTTGGTAGCAATGCCGTCCAGCAGCAGCGTTTTCCTCTTACTTGCGACACAGAAAGCCCAGCATCCTGCATGCGCTACAGTTCCCACACACTAGCAATGTGCACACAGCGCGGACTTCACACTCCACCAGCTCCCCTCAGTGTGGGGAGTCTAACATTTTCACTCAACGTGTCATTTTCTTTTCAGGAAAATTTTCATTTAATTCTTTCCAAATTACTCATGGAAATGGGCGCACTAGCTGAGAACGGGGGGAGAGAACCCTGTGAGGAAATGGGGTCAGAAGAGCGCACTGCCTGTGCCAGGCCCGGGTGCTGTGAGCTCGCCATGCGCTCCCCGCCTCAGGCGTGAGTGGCACGCAGCCGGCACACCCCACCGAATGCCATGCACACGCGGACATGTGACCGCTTGCTAGGAAGGACCTGCCCTTTCGAAGCTTCCTGTGTGACTTGCATTTTGATGACAGTTTCAATTTCTTATCTCCCACTTATGTCAGCGATGAAGAGGCTTTGCGGGGTGGACTCTGAGTCCCAGCGCAGCCCCGCGCCACGGAGTGCTTCCTGAGGGACCGGCCCCTGGGCGGACGATGCTCTGTTTGGGGTGGATCTTCCTTTGGTTTGTCACAGGAGAGAGGATCAAAGGGTTTAACATCTCAGGTAGGGTTCACTTTTCAAGTCAACACTGAATCTTATGGTCAAAGCTTAAAGTGACAGATAATTTGATATATCAGTAGCATGACACACTATCACAGAACACATTCTTCCTACTAGTAAGA
Organism: Myotis lucifugus; assembly: GCF_000147115.1. NCBI lineage: Eukaryota > Metazoa > Chordata > Mammalia > Chiroptera > Vespertilionidae > Myotis > Myotis lucifugus. The sequence goes on along the minus strand of NW_005871470.1, from coordinate 607,915 downwards.
GGTTGTAGAAGGAGAAATTATTGGGGTGAACAGCTTTCAGCTGATGCCAAGCATTGATGGGGGACCCAGTTACTCAGGTGGGTGTTGGGTGGGAGCAGGAATACACTGGCTTGGCTGTCTAACTGCTCAAAATACAATTACATAATAATCAAATATTACCCACTGCTAAGCTGAAGTGGCTGGGGTGCCCTGGGCGGGGGGGGGGGGGGGCGCGTTAGCATGTAAACTTCCTTTTCCCACAAAACAGGGACAGTGAAGTGGAAAATAACAACTATTCTTTGTAAATGTAAGTCAGTTTCATCCTTGAATGCGTTTCTGTGTTGCTTGTCTATTGTGGTTTCTAGGTTGCTCCATCAAAAACTTCCTTTGGATGTACTCTGCGGAGAGTGCCGAGGAGTTTGTCTTATTTTGTGACTTAGCAGAGCCACAGAAACCCCGTTCCTACCACAGACACCCGCTCTCACCCGCCCAGGGCCCTGCGCGCCGGCCCTGCCGTGGCCGTGAGGGCCTGTCTGATGCCCAGTGGTACCTTCAGCCTCGGGAAGGAGGCGCCTTAAAGGAAATTACCAGCAACCAGTCCCACCTGCTCCTGGACAAGACGGCCCTGCGCTTTCTGACCGCGGAGAGGAGCCATGCTGGCTCCTATATCTGTAGGCCCCGGATGAGGTGTGTCCCACACGCATTCTTATCTGAAATATCCCCAAGCCCGCTAGTACTGGGTCAAACCTGTGTTCACGGGGCCGCGCTGACTCTCCTGACTCTCCCAGGAGCCGCAGGGACGAGGCGTGCTGTGTGAAGATGGTCCTGGAAGTGCAGCCCCAGGCCGACCTCTCCTGTGCGCACCCCGTGCCGCGGACGCGCTACCTCCGTCTGGGCAGCACCGACTCCATTCACTGCCCCAGCCTTGGCTGCCAGGGTGGCGCCCGGAGTCCAGAGATGACCTGGTACCAGGTAAGAGTGACTTTTCCAAAACTCATGCAAGATGTGGTTTCTAATGGCAGCAACTCTGTCAGTCTGTAGAATCGTGGGTTTGAGGATCTCAGGTCCAGAGCTTCCCAAAGGCTGGCCTTGTGCCCACAGAAAAGACCAACTTTCTAACATGGTCTTGGCCGGGAGCCACAGGATGGCCGCTCCAGCCATTCCAGCCACCCTTTCGATTGCGCCAGGAAATTGTCTCAAAGTCAGGTACAGTGGGGCCTTGACTTATGAGTGTCCCGACTAACGAGTTTTTCGAGATACGAGCCGTCTCTCGGCCGATTTTTTGCTTTGAGTTGCGAGCTAAAATTCGGGTTACGAGTCAGCTTCAGATACCCCACCGCTAGTTGGTGCAGCGAACGTCACAGTGAACGCCACATCAGCCCAGCATCACGTGTCTCACTCGTTCACTTTTTTATTTGACATACGAGTAATTTGAGTTACGAGCTCCATCACGGAACGAATTAAACTCGTAAGTCAAGGCCCCACTGTATATCCATGTGAAGTAAGACATGGTTACAGCATCGGCCAAGGCAGCCGCCAGAGCGGTCGGCGGGACGCCTTCAGAAAGCAGTGAGAACTGCTCAGGGAGGGAGCACCCAGCAAGTGAGAAGGGCTCTGGGCGAATCGGAGCATAGAACACTTTCCTGAGTGGGCACTTCTGCGTGGCCCTGAGTGACAGGTGAGACCGGGCGACGGGAGTGCAGTGCTAAGAGGAGAAGAAAACGGCCAGGAAAGGTAAGTTCTGTAATGGTTTTGAGTTACAAACCACATAGCAAAACACCTGGCATTTTCCTTGTGCTCATGGGTTACCGAGTGCCACAATCTATGCCAATGCTCTGAGCATCACCTCCAAAGCCCTCTGCCAGTTGGCCCCTGGACGGCAGAATCAGGGAATAGAATTTAAATGCCACTACACTGATGATAATTGTTTAAAGTCCAGTACTTTGTCTGAAAAATCGTGTAAAACTTTAAATTTGACTTCAAAATATGTTCGTTTGTTAATATAAAACATCATTTTAACTTGCCACTGATTGATGCCCAGCAGGCAGCCTGCTTGCTGGGTGGTCCCGTGCACTTCCAGACCCCACAGCAGAGGCGTGGGGGGTGCTGCTGGGGGGAGAGCGCTTTCCACTCGCTTCTCCTGAGCCTTGGGGACAGCAGGTGGCCAGGTGCTTTATGTCCTTTGTAGAAATAACTACTCGGGGATGATGAGTGATGTGTCTAAAGTTTCACATTTGTATTTTAAAGTGACACTGAAAGCGTGCTGGCTTCAAAAATGCCCAGTTTTGGGCACATTCATTTCACAGCCTCTAAGATGAGGTTAGTAAGGAGTCCATGGTTCTGTTCATCCTCTTCAGCTCTCTTAAGAACGACACTCCCCTGGCTGATGAGTGTGGTAATCGGATGGCGGAGGTCTTGCTCTGCCCAGGGGGCTGCTCCCAGCCCCGTGGAGAGGCTTGCCCGGCCTTTCAGGTGGAAGAGCACACCCGGAAATGAAAGGCCGTTTTCACTTGTAGGTAAGCACGAGCCAGAGCGGCAGCCGACTTTCCGCACACATCGCTCTCTCAGCGAAACCCCAGGGCCGCCTGGCATTTGCTAAGGAAGCTCATTCCCTTCTCCGGGCTCTGGCTGCCTGTGTCAGAGGTGTCAGTGGAAGAAGCATCTGTTCTAAACGCAGTTAAATGATGCTGCTCTAGTCATAGCTTCTGATGCGGCTTTGGAGAGGCATGGTTTAGGCGATGTTTATGCATTACGTGTGTGTGTGTGTAGGTGTGTGCATGTGCGTGTGCAGTGCATACACACACATGCACACAGACACATGCACACCTGGAGACTCACAGACCTCATGGACGCAGTGTGTTACTAAAAGTGATGATATTAGGCAGGAAATAGTACCCAGTGCTCCTTTCTCTCATACAAACCTCAGGTCCTCAGGTGGTGGGGGGCCCACACCTGACATCGCAGAGCAGATGGCACTAATGCAGGTGCCCTGAGTCCAGGTGGAATTGCTCCCCATAACATACCTTTATTACCATTAAAAGATAAATATTAGAGCAAAATGTGTGTATAAATGGAATGTTGTCAGTTGATTGCAACAAGGGACGGCGCCGCGGCCCTCGGCAGGGAGTGGGGGAAGGACGCTGGGAACAGGAGCCGCAGGCACGCTGCGTGCTGGGGAGCGCTCGGCTCAGCGGGCAGAGGTTGTGCCTGGTGGAGTCAGGGTGGACTGTGCGCCCAGGCGGCAGGCTGGGTATGTGGTAGGTTGTTAGGTCCCTGTTGGTGTGTTTGAACTTTACAAGTATAAGTCCTGACCCGGGACCCTGTGGGAATAGAAAGAAGATGGTAGACCCTACAGATATTTTCAAGAAATAAAATAAAATGATTTAACTGGAGGATGTGAAAGTGGTGACTATCACATTTGGGGACTGTATGGCTCAAAGTAAACTCACAGCATTTACCAAACTGGAGAAAGTAGCCACTAATGCAATTAGGGGTGAGAGGAGGTGAGCTGGACACTAAGAGTCATTAAACAGATGTGAAAACACCAGGCCCCCCCGGAGACAGGGCTTGAGATGTAGTCCCAGACGAGCATCAAGAGCCCAGGCAGGAATGCTGTGTCGCCAGTTCCAGGGCGCACCCTCCACACAGACAGCGCACGGTGTGTGGTGCTCGCTGGAGTGGCAGCACTGCCCGCAGCACAGCAGGCTGGTGACATCAGAGCAGAACAGTGAACGCTCCGAGGCTGCGCACTCTCTTTGCTTTGTTCGTCTCCTTGCGTCACACATTCCTTTAAAAGTCCTTTACCCTGGCAGGTCGCACAGTTGGCTGGTGTGTCATCCCATACACCAAAAGGTTCTGGTTCGATCCCTGGTCAGGGCAAATACCGGAGGCAGCCAATCAATGCTTCTCTTTCACATCGATGGCTCTCTCCCTCTCTTCCTCTCTTTCTAAAACCAATTTAAAAACATTCCCAGATGAGGATTAAAAATAAGTAAATAAAATAAAGGGGCTTTTTGTGCCCTCAGCTTTTTCTTCATGCCTCAGCTCTCTCCAGGACTCCCGGCACTATCCGCACAGGTTCTCATTGGGATGCTGCTCCTTCTTATCTGTTTATTTCTTTTACCTCTGAACAAAACAAAGCATTCCCTGTACAGCCCCACTAGCCCCTGTTTCCCACCTATATCAGTTGTGATAGTTTTATTAGAACGGGTTTCCATCGTTCTTAGCACAAATTGCTTATCTCTTGTCTTTGATGTTCCTTTTATTTCCACCTCATAAAATCTTAATGGTACATACTGAGCCATTCTTACATTTCTATGGGAAAAACTAGAGGTCTGGTGCATGAAATTCGTGCATGGGTATGGTCCCTAGGCTTGGACTGCAATCAGGGCCATCTTCCCCAGCTGCTGGCAGCCAGCCCAGCCCCCCCCCCCACCACCCACCCCTAGTTTCCTGTTCACCATTGGGCAATAGGAACCTACTGGCCAGGGGGGAGGGGGGAGGAGGGGAAGTGGGAGGTACCAAGAGGTTGGCCATTCCCACCCACTTGCCAGCTCTGTCTCCCAATGCTGGTCACCCTCTGTGTGGAGCGATCAGCAGGGTGGGGGCCTTGGCCTGGCACCACTGGCATCTGCAGCCACCCAGCCCCAGTTCCCCATTCCCCATCAGGCAATCAGAGCTTGCCCGCTGGGAGAGGGACTGAGAGGTTGGCCAGCAGGCCCTGATTGGGCGATCAGGGCCTCCAGGTTGGGGGAAGCTCCTGCGTTGAGCATTTGCCCCCTGGTGGTCAGTGCATATCATAGCGACCGGTCATTCTGCCGTTCGGTTGATTTGCATATTACCCTTTTATTATATAGGATTAGGTCCACTTTTGTTATCACTCATCTTCCCTGTTGCTCAGCCAACGTCTTAGTTCTAACTCTGCCTTCCTGTGTGATTTATTGCCTGTCTTCTCATGTGATTCACGACCTCCACTCTAATTTCTGTTCTTTTATGTGTCCCTGTGCAGAATTCTGTCTCTGACTTTTATCCCATGCTCTGAACCTTCCTTTTAAAGGGTTCTTGATCCTTGAGATCAGCCGATGGGTTGTTTAACCTTGTCTATCCCACTACTTGGCCTTGGTTCCCTTCACACGGCAGCTGCCCCTCCAACCAGTTCTGCCCCCCAACCCTCAGCTGCTTGTCAACCTCCTGGAAATTCCTCTTGAGCCACAGGAACCACACTAGAGATGTGGAGTGGGGAATCCCTGACTCTACAAGTCAGCAGGGAGCATGGAAGGGGAATTCCTCCATCAGAACTGGAAACTCAAAGTCAGAATAATTTAGAGAAATTTCCAGTGCTCTCACTGACTAGCTCTGTGTCACAGAGCAAAAGACAGAGCCCAGGAGCTCAGGCTGCTCATCTGTAAAATGGAAAACAGAATCTATGCAAACCCAGCCAGAGAGGCCTTTGAGCAGTCAGATGAGCTGAGACCTGAGAAAGCACTTGGGAAGCCGCCGGATAAGAGGCTCTTCCTATTGTTCTTTGCTGTTGCTCTCTTTTCCTCGGCTGCAGTGGTGAGAGGGCTGCTCCTGGAACTCTTGGCTGGAACTTGGAGGCCCGGGCCACGTGGAGGCAGGAGCCCCTCGTCCTTGCACAGTGATAACCATCTAACAGGCTCACACTCCTGCCGCGCCCCAGTCCCTCATGGTGCAGAAGTGATTATGATAGTCTTTGCTTAAATTGGTAAGCGCTCTCACACTGAGTTGCCACTAAAAAAAGTCTAATAATATGACTCTTATGCTTCACAACCTTCTGTTCAGTTGTGCCCGCACTCACTCACTCTCCCTCTGCAGAGGGCAGCCCTGCCTGCTGGGGGCCGGAGCCCAGAGATCAAACACAGCCAGGCGCATGGCCCCTTCAGCTGGGCCTTGCTTCCTGCATGGATGCTTTGCTTCAAGCTTCTTAAATGACACTTCCCTTCCCTGCCTGATTCCTGCACCTTCTTCAGAGCACTGCTTGCACTGGAGGGCACGCCTGCCTCCTATCAGCGGAGTCACGGCCTGGGGCAGTGTCTACCGCTGTCGGAGACGCGCCTGCGTCCTTAGTCCTTACACTGCGCGCCCATGAGAGAGGCTGGGCTAATTCCCGGCGTGTCCAGGACCTGGCCTATGTCTTGGCACAAAGGCTGCTCTGGACAACCCCGGAGGAGTGACCTACACACCGAACACCGCACTATGCCCAGGGGCGCACGGAGGCAATGACGGAGATCTGAGCTCGCAGCGGGTGGGGGGGCGGGGGGCCGCTAGTGGTGCCGACTTGTCCCCCAGGAGGGCGCCCTCGCCCTGGGAGTGGAAGCTGAGCAGCGCCCACCCTGGCAAAGGCAGTGCAGTGTGTGCACTCTGGGCTGAGAAGGGGCGCGGCACTGAGGGGAGGGCGGAGGCCGGGGCACCGGCAGGAAAAGGGTCTGGGAAGGACAGGCAGGTCGCCCTGCAGCGCCAGAGGCCTCGCCAGCAGACCCCAAAGCGAGTGGAAGGCTCCTGGCTGTTCCAGTCCCCAGGCAGCTCAGGCACCGAGGGAAACCACCGTGTTCCAGTCCTCAGCCACTCTGTCATATTGATGGACTTAATGTTTTACATTTAAATTTTATCATTTTATTAAAGTTAAATTTATTTAAAGAGGAAGCTTTATATTAGCCCCATATACAGAAAATCTGCATCAATTTTGAGACATAATAAACACATAGGTTTTTTAAAAAAATTATTTAGTATTAGCTACTTAGAATATGATGCGTTTTCTAGAATACTCTCAGGGGCCTGAGTCATGCTTTGGAAAATAATAAATGAAATACTTCTTAGTGGGCTGACGAGATTGGGCACCTGATCTCCACGCACAACGTGATGGTATTTAAAACGCCTCTTATCTTAAGAAAGAACTTTGCAAAGACAACTTTTGAGCAGAACCTCTTCCTCACTCGGGGGATGACTGTCGTGTCCTCATCTCAGGCTGGCTGTCCCCTTCCGGGTTCACACTTGTGAAGGTCTCTGAAAGGTGCAATTAGTACAAGACAGTCCCTGGAGAAAGAGCTTCACTTGCCTTTCTGTCTCTCGGACTAGAATGGAAGACTGCTCTCTGCGCAGAGGAGCAACCCGCTGCAGTTGGACGTGATCTATGACTACCACCAGGGCACATACGCCTGCGACTACACTCAGGCCGACGGCGCAGGATCCCGGACAGTCAGAGCAGTTGTTCAAGTGAAAACCATTGGTAAGTGACATCTTGGTTTCAAGATTTCATGTTTGAATCCCAACTACCCAGTCATTTTCCTGAGGTTTCGTGATGTTTTCCTTTTTGGAAAACAAAAAAAGATAGACATATAGTGTCGTTGGGAAAGCCTTGAATATCAGCAAACATCAGTTTTCCCATTAACCTAGAGTCATTCTGCAGGGAAGGCGCATATCCAAGTTGTCCCAAGTTGGGTTTTCTATGCATTTATCCCTGGTTTGTTTCTATAATAAATTTTAAAATGATATCAATAATTCACACACAGAAATAGCTGGCACCCACATACCTATTACCAGCTTTAATACTGTGAATATTTTTCCACAGGCTTAAAATCTTGCTTTTTATTTAAAGAAACAAAGCATTACAGATACAGCCTGAGGCCCATGCCATCATCTCTTCCCTTTCTCCTGCCTTCCCAGATGTAGTTTAGTATTATAGTTTACTAGAGGCCTAGTGCACAAAATTTGTGCACTTGTGGGGGAGGGGCCCTCAGCTCAGCCTGCACCCTCTCGCAGTCCAGAAACCCTCGGGGGATGTCCAACTGACAGCTTAGGGAGTGGGCCTGAGCAGTCAGTCGGACAACCTTAGTGTTGCCGCGGATGCGGGAGAGGCTCCTGCCACGGCCACTATGCTCGCCAGCCAAGAGCCCAGCTTCTGGCTGAGTGGCGCTCCCCCTGTGGGAGCGCACTGACCACCAGGGGGCATCTTCTGCATTGAGCACTGCCCCCTAGTGGTAAGTGCATGTCATAGCAATTGGTTGTTCCACCGTTCTGTTGATTTGCATATTAGCCTTTGATTATATAGGATATCCTTTCTATTTATGCCTTTTTTACATATGTATGTGTCCATTAATAAATAGAATAATGTTATATGTTATAGAATGTGATTTGTGTTATTAAGCACATGATATTACTCTAAGGTATTGCTTTGCCAGTTCTTACACCTTCATCATCAGTGAATAGATTCTTATTATTCCTACATTATTCTTGGTGTCTTCAGACTTTATTTTTATTGGTGCCAAGTGGGGTCTCTTTCATTTATATCAATTTACATTTCCCTGAGTCCTAGTGACGTTGAGCATCTGGTTGTGTTTATGGCCCATTGGGCTTATTCTTCTGACAGTTCTCTATGTGTTGGCCCAGTCTTTCCCCTGGATCAGCCCACTGGATTTACAGGTGTCGGCACGAATAAACTAATCATTAATGTAAGCATGGCGATGTCAAAGCATTACCAAGGCAGTCATCCATGTCTTGTATTGAACAGCTACCGGGTAGCTGATTTATCTCTTGGAAACATATTCCTCAGTTTTGCCTCCTCTCCTGTAACTGTGAGCCACAAACCGCACAGGCAGCCTGGCCCTGCACCTGCTGCCTCAGGCCTGAGCAGTTCCACACCGAGAGACTGTTCCTTGCAGAAGGAGACAGAAGCAAATGCCCCGCTGGCACCACTTGCCCCTCCAGGTGGCCCGAGGCTGTCATTCCCACAGGCCTGGCCCCCAGGGGCAGACCGGCTTTCTCTGCCCCAAGGACTCCTTGGATCACCTGTGGCATCTCGTTCATTCAAGCCCAGTCTGTCGTTACTCATGTCTTCCTCGTTTACTCATTCGTTTATTTGTTCATTCTCACACAAATATCTGCTGAAAATCTAGTATGTGTCAGGCACTGGGCTTGGTGCTGTGGATGTGAAAACAGTACCTGCACATTTCCTCCGGCTTCCCAGCACTTAGCATTCTGTGGGGCAGGAGGGAAGGAACAGGCTATGACAATACAATGTGAGGAGTGGGGAAAAGTGGGCACACAGCCTAGACCTGGGTATCCCGAGCCCAAAGCAAGAACTGGGATGGGAACCAATTAGCCAATGGAGGCGGGAAAGATGCCGTTCTGGCAGAGGGAGTGCGCAGGCAGTGTGGGGAGACCGTGCGGCCCAGGAAGAGCCAGGAGCAGTACAGGGCGAGTGCGTGCAAACAAGACTGTCCCAGTGAGCACGGACTTCATCTGAGGAACAGTAGGGAACCATGGAGGGTTCTGGGCATAAGAGGGTCGGGAACAGATTTGTATTGGACATAGGTTACTGTGCACTGTGTAGAAAATGGGCTTGTGGGCAGGAGAATGGAGACGGGAGAAGAATTAGGAGGCTGCCACAGTCAAGCAGGCATGGCTGATGGAGGGGGAACTAGGACGGCTGTAAGGATGGGGAGAAGCAAATGGACTCAATATTTAAGGAGTATATCTGAGAGGAATTAGAAATGGTGAGTGAAGGAGAGAGGAAAGGATGAGAGCTAGGTTCCAAGTTGGACAACTGGGTGAGCTTTGGTAAGGTACTGAGGAGAGCACAGCCTGTAGGG
>NW_005871470.1:574891-597408 GCF_000147115.1 Myotis lucifugus | reverse complement strand
CAGCACAGCTCAGCACTGCCTGCACAGCACAGCACAGCTCAGCACAGCACAGCCTGCACAGCACAGCACAGCACAGCCTGCACAGCACAGCACAGCACAGCCTGCACAGCACAGCCTGCACAGCACAGCACAGCACAGCACAGCACAGCCTGCACAGCACAGCACAGCACAGCACAGCCTGCACAGCACAGCACAGCACAGCACAGCCTGCACAGCCTGCTCACCCATCCCAGTATGTAGCCTCACCCCGTGGCCTGCAAGAAAATTTCACGCAGGCAGACATGGATTTATAAAAAACTACTCTTTGCCAGCACCTGCAACTCAATGTCACAGTCATTGTGGAAGCTTGCTTTTCACATGGAACCCGAGTCCTAGCCTCTGGAATGTGAATAAAATCTGCAGAGGCAGCTCCAAAATATTTAGCTTTCAGTGTGACCATGCGTGCAGACGCTCAGCACGCAGGCTGCAGCTTCCCCTGCACATCATGCTTCTTCTTTTCCTCGTTAGTGAGAAACACCACTCTCAAGCCCGACATCCTGGAGCCGGTCAAGGACACCCTGGAAGTGGAGCTTGGTAAGACGGGCTGCCTGTCACCCTGGGCAGAGATTGGGATTCTGGGAGCACGTCCAAGTGTGATGTGATATAAGGAAAAGAGAATCGGATTCAAGCCAAATAGAATTGGATGTGGATCTGGACTCAGCCGCTGACTGGTGCTGTCTCCTCATACAGTCACTTAACCTAAGTTTCAGCTTTTAAGTCTGTAAATAGGCAAAACTGAACTGACCTCCCAAGGTCACACTGAGCAATCTGGGCTGGCGTCCGTTCAGTGGCTGAGCATTTGACATGATCAATAGGGTCACACTCTTTCTTACCCAGGAACAGCTGCGTGTATAGTAGGCGCATCGGCTTAGTGAAGTCTATAAATATAACCAATTTACCAACTTGAGTAGCATTAACCTTTAAAAAATAGGTGATTGTCTGGCCCTTGAGGTAACTGCAGGAGAATGTTACCATCCCTGCTCACTTAATGTGTTTCCCAAAGTGGTGTTTCCTTTGGGGCAGAAGGGCCAATGGCTTTTCTACGTCCATTTTATTCGTCAGCTTCACTAGCATCTACATCTCACCAAACAGTCAACTACGAGCTGCACTGTTTAAAACCAAGTACTGGTTGCTTCAACAAAATAATTATTATTTAAAATATGAACTGTTTCTAATAGAAATGTGAAAACAAATGCTGTATTGTGGCAAGAGACCGCTAGGTGGGGTATCAGTATATCCTGATTATAGGAATCGCAATATGGGCAACAACACAAGCATGGAAGGACAAAAGAAAGAACAAAAATTATGTAATTAAAAAATAACAAAGTCACAAATGGTGTCAGCGAATTAAAGTATGGCTAGGAGAGAAACATTCGTAAGGTGCAAGGATGAGTTTTCAAATGGAGTCTCTGCGCGCCTCATGGTTAGGATACTGAGGCCGAGGCAGAGCGAACGGGGTAGCTCTCGGGAGAAAGTGGGGAGTCCGGCTCCTGTGATCACATCCGTGCACATCCGTCGTGCGCGGTCCACAGCAGTGAAATGTCTGAATAATGTCTTTGAACAACGTGCACAGTCAGCTCGTGCCGTTTGCTGAGCATGTAAATGCTGGTTAGAAAGATGCCCTTCGCCTTTCCCTCAGCTCCGCACTGGAGCCCGAGCCAGTGCTCACACTTCACGTTTTCCTCTGTTCCCTCAAACCACACGGGGACCCCAGTGCTCTGACCAAACCAGCCTTCATTTTAAAAACACAGTTGTTGTTAAAGTGCATGGACCTGGATTGGATGACGCTGAGTGAAGTAAGCCAGTCAGAGAAAGACAAACACCTTATGATCTCACTCATGTGTGGAATCTAATGAGCAAAACAAACTGATGAACAAAATGGAAGCACAGAACAGACCGACTGAGGTCAGGGCATGTGAAGAGAGTAGCCAAAAAGCACCCATATGGTAGCCATAGGCACAGTCAGCGGAGGGGGAAGGCCTGTGAGGGGTGCTGGGAGCTGGTGCCAGTGGGCAAAGGTGGGGTGGGGAGAAACGGGGAACGGTGTCAACAATAAAAAAGAAATAAAAATAGACAAATAAAAATTTAAAAAAATAAATAAGGAAGAAATTTGGTTCTGATAATGCCCTTTTGAAAAATAGCTGATACTGGAGACTAGAAGATGGCGGCTGGCAGGACGGAGGTGAGGGAGAGGAAGTGAGTGAGTGAGGGGGTGAAAGGGGAGTGTGGTGTGTGTGTGAGTGAGTGAGGGTTAAATCTGGCAGGAACAGCAGGGGCTGGCGGACCAGGCTCTCTGGGACAGGGAGAGACTACCACCACTGCGGGCATCCCCTGCACTGCGGGGCTCGGGCATGGAGCCCACGCCATCTTGAAGGGGAGAGAGGCCTCTTCTAGGAACTCATCAGCACCACCACCCAGACAGTGGCCCGCGACCCGGCAGCCACTCCAGCCAAAATCCTGCTGCCCCACCCGCAGACCTGCAGACCCTGGGACCTCCACCTCCAAAGGTGCACCGCTCCCGCAGCAGTAAGTGCAGCCTCCCCCTCCCCAGTGGCAAACCTCCAGACACCACATTCACGTGTTTCCAGCACGCAGGCCTCTGAGCCCACCGCTCCACAGGCCGCTCTTGGATGCTGCTGTGAACCCCTCAGAGTGCGTCAGAGCTCTGCGCCGGCAAAGGCACTGCCAGTCACACATTTCCAACGAGCAAGCACCCAGAGCCCATCTATCCACAGGGCACTCATGGGAGCCCTGCGAGCCCCCACTAGGTGCAATCTTGGACAAACAGGGACACACTCCCACCCACCCCCACACCCCCAGCAGTAGAAATTCTGAATTCACTCATCCTGGATACCTGCCCACAGATGCCTCAATTATGTGGCTTCAGTGCCAGGGCCCTTCAGAGTGCTTCAGTACACCACGCTGGCAAAGGCACCACTGGTGCCCCTGTGAGCTGCCACTGGGAGCGCGCGCTTATCCACCACAGGTGCAGCAGCAAAAACTGAGTCTGCCTACCCCACAGCTGCAGAACTCTGGACACTACAGTTGCATGGTTTTCCAGCGCGCAAGCCTCCCAAGCCCCCCGTGGCACAGGCAGCCCTTGGGTGCCTCTGTGAACCCCCGCTGGGCATGCACTTATGCAAACAGGTGTGCACTGCTGGGCTGCAGAAATGCTGAATTCCCTCTTCTGGGATACCTGCCCACAGACACTGCAATTCTGTGGCTTCAGTGCCAAGGCCCTTCAGAATATGTCAGTACACCCTGCTGGCAAATGCACCGTGGGTGCTCTGTAAGCCGCCACTGGGGGCATGTGTATCCAACCACAGAAGCAGCAGCAAAAGCTGAGTCTGCCCACCCCACAACTACAGAACTCTGGACACCATAGTCACACCTTTCCAGAGCGCAGACCTCCTGAGCCCCATCACCCCAACAGATGGTTCCTGGGTGCCACTGTGAATCCCCATTGGGCACGCACAACTTCAACCAAGGGCGTAAGACAGCAAAAATTGGGACACCCCCCTCCACGGCTGCTGCTGATTTCTAGACACCGCAGTTGTGCCTTTCCAGCTCACAGGCCTACATCAAGGGAACCCAAATAGCTCAAGTAGGGAGCTACACTAGATTACCAAGCCCAGGAGACCTGAGAGGTCACACCAGTAGCATCATCCCAAAAGAAACTGGGTAGCAAAGCAATCAGATCTACAATTAAAACATTACAGCAAAACATGGGAAGATAAAAAAAGCAATCTCCAAAGGAAAGAAAAAGAAGATTCACCAGAAAGGGAGTTAAATGAAACTGAGGCTAGCAACATATCAGAGAAAGAATTCAGAGTAATGGTTATAAGGATGCTCAAACGGCTGGAATGTCACCAACATGAAAAGGAACCAAGAGGAGATGAAGAATGACATAGTTGCAATAAAGAACACAATGGAAGGCTTAAATAGTAGACTATAAGAGATTGAGGACTGCATCAGTGAATTAGAAGACAAGGTAAGAAAAAACACAAGCACAGCAGCAACTGGAAAGAAGATTCAAAAGCAAGAGGAGTGCCTAAGGGAGCTTTGGGACAACACAAAACACAACAATATGTGCTTAATAGGGGTACCAGAAGGAGAGGAAGAGAAGCAAGGAATAGAAAACCTGTTTGAAGAAATAATGACAGAAAACTTCCCTGATATTGGCAAGGAAAAAACTATGCAAGTCCAAGAAGCACGTAGAGTCCCCAACAAGATGAACCCCAAAAGACCAACACCAAGACGCATCATAATTAAATTGGCAAACACCCACAACAAAGTAAGAATCTTAAATGCTGCCAGAGAGAGACAGAAAATTACTTACAAGGGAACCCCTATTAGAATATCAACTGATTTTTCAACAGAAACACACCAGGCCAGAAGGGAATGGAATGAAATATACAAAGTGATGCAAAGCAAGGGACTGAATCCAAGAATACTATACCCAGCAAGGCTGTCATTCAAAATTGAAGGTGGAATCAGGAGCTTCACAGACAAAAAAGGGCTAAGAGAGTTTATTACCACCAAACCAGCAATGCAAGAAATGCTAAAGGGACTGCTGTAAAAAGAAGAAACAGAAAGGCAAGAAGAAACACAAACATTAAGACTAAAAATTACAACAAACAAGTACGTAACTGGATTAAATGCACCAATCAAAAGACATAGGGTAGCTGAATGGATAAGAAAACATGACCCATATATTTGTTGTCTGCAAGAGACCCACCTCAGAACAAAGGATTCACACAGAGTGATAGTGAATGGATGGGAAAAAAATTTCAGGCAAATGGAAATGAGAAAAAAGCTGGGGTTGCAATACTTATATCTGACAAAATAGACCTCAAAGTAAAGGCTATAACAAGAGATAATTTAGTATTAAGAAGGCCTTAATACTAAAGGGAGCAATTCAACAAGAAGATATAACTCTGGTAAACATATAAGCACCCAATACAGGAGCACCCAAATACATAAAACAACTTCTGGAAGATATCAAGGGAGAGATTGATAGCAATACAGTCATAGTAGGGGACTTTAATACCCCACTGACACCACTGGATAAATCCTCTAAACAAAAAATCAGCAAAGAAACAGCAATCCTAAATGACTCACTAGATCAGATGGACTTAATGGATATCTTCAGAATATTTCACCCCAAAGCTACAGAATATACATTCTTCTCCAATGCACATGGGACATTTTCAAAGATAGACCACATATTAGGCCACAGGCAAAGTCTCTTCAAATTCAAGAGGATAGAAATCATAACAAGCATCTTCTCAAATCACAATGGCATAAAACTAGAAATCAACTACAATAAAAACAATGAAAAAAATCAAATACTTGGAGGCTAAATAGCATGCTATTAAACAATGACTGGGTTACCAAAGAGATCAAAGAAGAAATAAAAGCATTCTGGAAGCAAATGACAATGAAAACACAACAATCCAAAATCTATGGAATACAGTGAAAGCAGTCCTGAGAGGGAAGTTCATAGCTCTACAGGCCTTCCTCAAAAAACAAGAAAAACTGGTAACAAATTATCTAACCTTGCAACTTAAAGAATTAGAAAGAGAGCAATAAGAAAAGCCCACAGTATCCAGAAGGAAGGAAATAATAAAGATCAGAGCAGAAATAAACGACATAGAGACAAAAAAAAAACCACCACAACAATACAAAAGATCAATGAAACCAAGAGCTTGTTCTTTGAAAGGATAAACAAGATTGATGAACCTCTCGCCAGGCTCACCAAGAAACAAAGAGAGAGAACCCAAATAAATAAAATCACAAGTAAAAGAGGTGAAATAACAACTGACCCTACTGATATACAAAGGATTGTAAAAAAAAAAAATACTACGAACAACTCTACTCCAAAAAAACTGGACAACCCCAATGAAATGAACACATTCCTAGAAAAATATAAGCTTCCAAAACTCAATCAGGAAGAATCAAAAAACCTGAATAGGCTGATAACTACTGATGAAATTGAAACAGTAATCAAAAAGCTCCCAGGAAAAGTCCAACACCCTTTTCTGATAAAAATGCTCAACAAAGTGGGAATAGAAGGATCATACCTCAACATAATAAAAGCCTTATATGACAAAGCTACAGCCAACATCATACTCAATGGTCAAAAACTAAAACCATTTCCCTTAAGAACAGGAACAAGACAGGGATGCCCGTTTTCACCACTCCTGTTCAACATAGTACTAGAAGTACTAGCCATAGCAATCAGACAAGAAGAAGAAATAAAAGGCATCCAAATTGGAAAAGAAGTAAAATTGTCATTATTCGCAGATGACATGATACTGTACATAGAAAACCCTAAAGACTCCATCAAAAAAATTATTAGACTTAATAAACAAATTCAGCAATGTAGCAGGATACAAAATTAATGCCAAGAAATCTATGGCATTTTTTTATACACCAATAGTGAACTTACAGAAAGAGAAATTACAAAAACAATCCCATTTACCATTGCACAAAAAAATGAAGATACCTAGGAATAAACTTAACTAAGGAGGTAAAAGACCTGTACTTGGAAAACTACAGGCTGTTGAAAAAAGAGTTAGAGGGAGACATAAGCAGATGGAAGAACATACCGTGTTCATGGATTGGTAGAATTAACATCATTAAAATGTCCATACTTCCCAAAGCAATCTATAAATGCAATGCACTCCCCAGGAAATACCAATGGCTTATTTCACAGATCTAGAAAGAACTCTCCAAAAATTCATCTGGAATAAAAAATAAATAGCTGCAGCAATCCTTAGAAAGAAGAACAAAGTAGGAGGGATCTCAATACCAGATATCAAGCAGTATTACAAAGCCACTGTTCTCAAAACTGCCTGGTCCTGGCACAAGAACAGACATATAGAGCAATGGAACAGAATAGAGAACCCAGAAATCGACCCAAACCACTATGCTCAAATTAATATTTGACAAAGGAAGCAAGAACATACAATGGAGTCAAGACAGTCTTCAATAAATGGTGCTGGGAAACTTGGTCAGACATATGCAAAGAAATGAAACTAGACCACCAACTTACACCATACACAAAAATAAACTCAAAATGGATAAAAGACTTAAACGTAAGATGGGAAACCATAAAAATATTAGAGGAATCCACAGGCAACAAGATCTCAGATATATGCCGAAGTAATTTCTTTACCGACACAGCTCCTAGGGCAATGGAAACTACAGGGAAAATAAACAAATGGGACTACATCAAAATAAAAAGCTTCTGTACAGCAAAAGAAACCATCAACAAAACAACAAGAAAACCCACTGCATGGGAGAACATATTTACCAATGTTATCTCTGATAACGGTTTAATCTCCAACATTTACAGGGAACTCATACAACTTAACAAAAGGAAGACAAACAACCCAATCACAAAATGGGTAACACATCTAAATAGATACTTTTCAAAAGAAGACATAAGGAAGACCAAGAGACATGAAAACATGCTCAAAGTCACTAATCATCTGAGAGATGCAAATCAAAATGACAATGAGGTATCATCTCACACCTGTCACAATGGCTATCATCAACAAATCAACAAATGACAAATGCTGGTGAGGATGCAGAGAAAAAGGAACCCTCATGCACTGCTGGTGGGAATGCAGACTGGTGCAGCCACTGTGGAGAACAGTATGGAGTTTCCTCAAAAAACTAAAAATGGAACTCCCATTTGACCCCGTGATCTCATTTCTAGGAATATATCCCAAGAAACCAGAAACACCAATCAGAAAGGATATATGCATCCCTATGTTCATAGCAGCACAATTTACAATAGCTAAGATTTGGAAATAGCCATGCCCATCAGCAGATGAGTGGATTAAAAACTGTGGTACATCTACACAATGGAATACTACTGCAGTAAAAAGGAAGGAACTCCTACCATTTGCAACAGCATGGATGGAGCTGGAGAGCATTATGCTAAGTGAAATAAATCAGTCAGAGAAAGATAAATATCACATGATCTCACTCATTTGTGGACTATAATGAACAACATAAACCGATGAACAAAACCAGATCCAGAGACAGAGAAGCATCGATTAGATGCTCAAACCTCAGAGGGAAGGCAGGGGAGGGTGGGGGGAAGGGGAAGAGATCAACCAAAGGACTTGTATGCATGCATATAAGCATAAGCAATGGATGCAGACAACAGGGGGTGAGGGTGAGGGCAGGATTGGGGGGATGAGGGAACACTGGGGGATAAAGACACATTTGTAACTTACTCCATTTAAAATTTTTTTTAATAAAAGTAGCTGATACTTTATTACACATTTATTATACAGAATCTTTTAATTGATAGAAACATTCTTTCATAAAAATAACAACAAACAACAAAAAATCATAGCCCATGTCTGCGATCTCAGCATTGCCACTGCAGACGCGCAGCTGGGTGCATGTTTCTGCCGAGAGGTGGCTGGGCGGGCGGGTGGGCGGCTCTTCCCAGCCCCGCTGCGCCTGCGGCCTGAGGGCAGGGAGCCATGTCCGCAGGCCTCTTGCTGCGCCGGACAGTGTCCTCACGGCTGCCCTCCTATCTACTGTGGCCCCTTCCTTTGCAGGAAAACCTTTGACTCTTAACTGCACGGCACGTTTTGGCTTTGAAGAGCACTTCAAACCGGTGCTAAGATGGTACAGCAAAGATTCTGGTCGGGAGTTGGAAATCCCAACAAAGGAAGGGAGAAGGTAAGGAGAAAATCAGAGGACGATATTCTTTGCAGCCCACAATGCATGCTCTCATCTTCGGAAACCTCTGCGATGTGCACACGGAGGTATACACATACACACATACACAAACACACAGGCACTTACACACATGCACACACACGCACAGATGCATGCACACACACATGCGCACACACACACACACTTAACAGTGTGCCAGGAGCGCCAGCTAGTGGTGAACATGAAAGTCAAAGTGCACATTAACTTTAACCCTGGGCCAAATTCGGCTTCGGGCAGGGCCATGGAGTGAAGTATTTAAGTGGCTTTCAAGTTCAATGTTTAGCAACAGTTTGCTGTGGCTGCTTTAAACATCAGGCAGACAAGGAGACAGAGTGGCCCAGGCTGCTGGAACAGAAGCAGCGTGTCCGACAAATGGGGGGATGCTGTCCCCCAGCCCCCCGTTCCCCGGTGCCCACTCAGCGTACCCAGGTCTCCAGAGTCATTACAGCCAGAAAGTACAAAACGAGGAAACGCTGCAGACCGAGGGATCTGACCAAAACTTACGTGAAGTGAGGACAGGGCAGCAGTGCAGCCTGGGAAGGGAGGCTGAGCGGCGGTCTGTCTTGAAATGCTTGGAAGCTACTCTTTTTCTAAACTTTGTTGCTCTCAAGAGCACAGGCCTGAATTAGTGGCCAGAATGAACTGGGAAGACAATTTTGCTTCTAAAATGGAAATCTCTAGCCATTCAGATCTATCCAGCTCCTCACAGAGCTGGACACGGGGCCCTGGAGATTGAGGGCTTGGGGCCAATCTGCAGGGCTTGGCGCTAAAAGATATAGTTCCTCATCTTTCTAAGATCTGTTCCACAGTACCAGTCTGTGGGTTAGCACACCTCTGATTTATAAAACACTTCAATAAACAAATATAACGAAGAACAGGTTTTTGGAGCAGTAATCAGATTTAGCAAGAACTTCTAACACAAGGAAAGTCATTGGGTCTCCTATCAAACTGATACTGCATCTAAGCTCAAGGGAGTTGAGTATGAGAGAGGGTGTGCTCTGACCTCACACGCCCTCTGTGTGGGTGTTTCCCACCCATCGGCCGTGTGAGTGTGGGAGCCACCGTGCCCCCTGCAGCCCCTGCCAGCCCCTGTGAGGGGCGGACGGGCAGGTGAGACCTCAGCAGTCTCTGGCTGCAAGAAGCGCTCTGTGGGGAAGCGTCGGTGTTGACGTCTCCAAGCAACACCGCCTACAATATCACCCGTGTAGACAAGATTCCTTAGGGTGAGGACAGAGGCAAGATTGGCAACTTTAGAGAATCCACATTGTGAGGAAATAAAGACCCCCATTCCTGGCTGCTCCTGGATGGGCAAGGGCACAGGCCAGGAATCAGGTCCCACGTCCAGCAGCGTGAACGTGGGCTCGCCCTCTGTGCCTGATCTGCATTGCTAGCCAAGTTAGGACACTCATGCCGCACCTGTGGGCTTCCTGTGAGATGCAGAGTGGAGGGATCCGTAACCCCCTTTTGTGCTAAGACAGCCTGATACAGAGTAAGCCGTCCACGGAAGTCGTAGATGTTCATAAATTCTTGTTAGCATCTTTTCAGGGACAGGCTTAGAGTGAGCAAGGCCAGCTGAGGCCCACAGGCGAATCATACCCGAGAGTCAGCGCTCTGAACCATGCTTAGCAGATTCATCATTTAAACCCGAGCCTCCTGACCGCGTGAAGCTGGGCACCTCCTGCTGGTTGCCCCAGCTCTGCAGAGGCCGATGCTGGCGATCGCATGGTCCCGAGACGGCGAATGGGTGTCGTTGTACGTCCTGGGCGCTGTGATGTCTCCTCCTTTCCTAGAGTGAAAGCCACTGTGGAGGCGGAAGTCATCCAGCGCACCGTCCACTTGGAGAGAGTCGCCCAGAGTGACCTGCACAAGACGTTCATCTGCTTCGCCCAGAACTCGCTGGGGAACAGCACGCAGCCCCTCCAGCTGAGGGGGAGGAAGGGAGGTAGGCCGGGCACAGCTGCCTCCCCGCGGGCCAGGCTTTTCCTAGCAATAGTGCTGTGGTGAGAGCAGCGAGACGCTGGTAGCCAGCCTTCTGTGCACTTCGCTGCTTAACTCAAAACTCTGACCAAGACCACACACTAGTAAGTTTCCTATCAGTGATCCAGACCTGGTCCCCTTAACCAATACTGGGCGTATCGGGCTGTGTCGGAAAAGCCCGTCATTCATTCTCCCACTCATTCCACAAACACCTATGCGAGCTCCATGCGAAGGCCTCGTGCTAGAACCTCGGTCCCTCTCTCATTTTCCTTTCCTGGCTCTGAATCCAGAAAACGTGATGGTCAGGTATTGGAGCCTGGAAGTGAGAGAATGCTTCTGCTCAGCGTCTGGGAGGATATGTGTATGTCACAGATCACAGCCCTTTAAAGCTGGAGGGGTATTCCAGTGAGAAATCGCTTTTAATTCTTTTGAGACGAAGCTCAGAGATGAAAGTGATATCATTCATTCATTCAGTTAATAATGATTCTAGAACAGCAGACTGGCTGCTCACGAGATTTCAATAAGACAGCCTTTGGCTCTGGCCCGTGGGCACTCTATAAAGGGGTGTCTCCTACGCTAGGTGCACGGAGGGTGCGCCAGACGCACCTCCTGGCCGCAGGGAGCGTAGGCTTCAGTGGGGATGACTGTACCTGAAACTGGTTTGCAGTGAGAGGGTGCAGAGCACTGGGGCAGTTCCAGGGGAAAATAAGTAACAGTGGCTCCCACCACTTCCCAGGCGCCCTGCCCAGCACCTGCCCCTCCCCAGTTCTCCCCACTCAGTGTAGGACCTCCCTCCAGGTGTGGCTGATGCATCTCAACCTTCAAGAGGAAGCTCCTGCGGCGGCCATGCTGCTGGGATAACAGGGTGGAGACGCTGTGGGTGGGCGCAGCGGCAGGCGCTCTGCACTGGCTCACGGCGCTGTGTCCCTGTAACCAGACAACCAAGGGGTCCGGCGGCCGGTAACTACCTGAGCCAATTGCAGAGACAGGGGGGAATCCTAGCTGAGCGTTTATTCCAATCCTGCCGGCAGCAGGGAGAGCAGCAGGTCACCCACAAACACCTGCTCTGCCCCATAAGCCGGCGGCTTACATTGGGTAGAAGGACAAGGTTCTGTGGGGAAGTAGGAATTGCAGGCATGGGAGAGTGGACACGGGATAATCTTACAGGTTACAAGTCATGCGGGCTGAGGGGGGTCGGTCACGGAGGGCGGGTGCCTCCGGGGGCCCTGGGACCAGGTTACAGGTAACAGGGGCTGGGGTTACAAAGAGCAGATGCCTCTGGGACAAAGGGCCTCGGGCCCAGGTGCCAGGAGGTTGTAAATCTTTCCATAATGACACGCAGTTCTCGGAAGAGGACGGACTGCGATCCCATGTGAGCTCCGTGCCCCAGGCGTGCAGCTCCCAGCCAGGAGCTTCTCTGAGCAGAACAGAACTGCCCCGGTTAACAGGTTAACAGAGCAGGAGTCATAGTTCTTACCCTGTAGCTGGTCCCCAATCTATTCTATTCCTGCCCCTCCCGTCCCCAGTGGTGTTCCTGTACGTCCTCCTGGGCACCGTGGCCGCCCTGGCGGGCGCGCTGGCAGCAGGCGCGCTGCTCTTCACGTACTGGATTGAGGTGGTGCTGCTGTGCCGGACCTGCCAGGACAAGGATGAGACGCTCGGGGGTAAGGGCTGCCCGCGGTGTGACTGTCCCTCTCGGGACTGGCTCAGGCACAAGAGCCCAGAAACCGATGTGCCTGACGCTAACCTGCCCGCCGAGCCGCCAGGGCTGCTGCACCTGCACCTGGAGGCGCAGGGCGCAGGGCTCCTCACTCCAGCGGGGTGTCCGCCATGAGGCTCACATAGGTGGGACCTGACACGGTCTCCTGCTGACCGCGAACTCGGTGCGGGACCCGGCCCTGCGCATCTTCCCCCTGCAGAGGGACTAGTGACTGCGGTTGGTTCCCCTCTGGAGGGCGCGGGCGGCGGGGAAGCCGAAGCCGGCCCGGCAACCCACCAGCCAGACAGTCTCGCCCCACGGAACTGCTCGGCAAGGGCAGGGCTTGGGCGGGCCCCTTAGTGTGGCCTCGTCAGCCTCACCTGTACAGCCAGGGGCCTGACGCTGGAGGGAACGTCCCCAAGGGTGACGTTGTGTGAGCTGCAGGCCCCGTGCTGTTGGCCAAGTGCTGTCCACCCCCGAACAGAGGGCCGCTTCCGTGTTCTCTGGTCCCTGGGCCCAGGGTTAGAATGTTTGTAGTTTTAGCAAATAGCTCTGTTGCTTGGAGAGAGCACAGCCCTCTGCTGGCCTCTAGGCCAGCCCTTAAGCCCTTACCTGTGGGGAGCCCCTCACACCCCAGGCCAGCTTTTACCTGTGGGGAGCCCCCACACCCCGGGCCAGCCCTTACCTGGCAGGAGCCCCCACAGTGCTTCCCCGCACCAGCCACCCGTGAGGGCTGTCAGGTCTCCGGGAGCCGTGAGTGAAAAGCTCCCATCACCTTCCCTGAGACCATTCACTGAGACACGCACTAGAAACCCTTAGGCAAGCGGGCTGCTGAGATTCATTTAAAACAAAGGTCAGCCTTCTTGAATTAAGCCAATGTCTGGTCATAGTCTTGTTTCCCTGACAATTTCAGCTTCTGCTAAAATCTGCTTGTCCTGCGGTTCTGCAGCTTGTACGGTGGGCGGGAGCCTTCGCTGTGACCATGCTCCTCTCACTACCACGGACACGTCAGGAGCCTGGTGTGGGCAGGACGGGCTGGGCACAGCCAGTCAGTGCCCGCTCTGGCCAACCCGGTGCTTTCCAGCAAAATGTTTCCTTCATGCTGGTGATGATACACAGAAGCTTAGAATGTCGCATTGAGAATGTCTAACAGGTTGTCTAACTCTTCCGCGCTCTAGTTTTATTACCCAAGATCCATAATGTTTCCCGATTATAGAAAAGTCCTAGTTTGCTGGACTTGGAAGGAGTTGGGACAACTGTGGCATGTTCCACATGAAACTGCGCAGCAGTACCTGCCGGCCACACCTGAGCGTCCTGCTCCGCCTGGGGGCTGGCTGCCTGGAGCAGCTCCCCGCCTGGCCGCGTGGTGCGGGCCCCTGACTCCAGGCCCGCTCCTGCCTCCTCCCCAGAGGCCCCTAGGCCCGCAGGGCGCCGGTGCTGTGGCTACCCTGTAACTGTGACCGCCGGTCCGTGCAGAGCGCCGGTGTGTCCAACCCCGAGCCCGGGGTTCACCTGGAGATTTCCTGCCACTCCAGGTAGTTGGTTAGTGCGGCCCAGTCATGAATGCGCGTTTGAAATCCTTTGTCAACGGAGGTGCTGGAGACCTAGACCTGTCCTGGGACAAGTGCCAGAGCTGCAGAGCCCCTGGAGGAGGAGGACAGGCGCTGATCCGTGCTGCTCAGGGCCAGGCACCAGCTTTCCGGTCCACTACCTCCTGCGACCTGCCAGCGGCCGTGGGGCTTTGGCCGTGGGGCTCCTCCCGAGCGGGACGTGGCGCGTGGGGCCCACGTGGCCACCAGCAGAGGCCCGCGAGCTTCGGAAAGTGAACCCACGCAACTCCTGGGCTGACAAGGGCACACGCCCAGTGGGGTTTGAAATGGACTGGCTGCTGGCTTTTATTTTTTGTCATCAATTCAGTGACGACCCCACACCCTGCTTCATACCCATTTGCCATATGTTTGGAGCACAGGTAGGTGTGCGTGGCTTACACTGCTATCATCCTCTCTCCAGATAAAAAGGAGTTTGATGCTTTTATCTCCTACGCCAAGGGGAGCGCCTCTGAGAGCGAGCCCGCCTCGCCCATGAGTGAGGACTGCCTGGCCTTGAAGCTGTTCCCCGAGGTTTTGGAAAACAAATATGGCTACACCTTGTGTTTGCTTGAAAGAGACGTGGCTCCGGGAGGAGGTAGGCCCGGCCCGCAAGAGGAGCGATAGCTCACAGGGGCGGTCAGTGCCAATCTGTCCCCTCGCCGCTGGGGCTGGCCCCACTGGGAGGGCTGTGAGCTTAAGACACCTGGGCAGCCGTGTGTCCATCACGTGAGCCTCCATCCCAGGGGAGAGGAGTGGCCCCGGGGCCTAGGACAGAGCTTCCCTGGCACCTCACAGGACGACCCTGTCCTTCCCACTGGGTGGCCCCTGCCATGGGGGACGCTGCCGGCCACCAACGCAGCACCGGCCGCGGGCTGCTGGAGCCTGGGCACGGCCTCTGCCTTCTCCATTCAGATCTACCAAGGGGCTGGACGGCCTGCGCTCCTGATCCCGCCCCCTGTTCCACAAGCTTTGCTCCTAAAGGAGTGGCCTTTGGGGAGACAGCATGCGGGGAGAACTGCAGGTTGAGGCGCTGGGCAGTAGGGTGTATCCCCGCTGTGGATAGGGCGGCAGTAGCTGGTGAGGTTAATGGAGCTCTGCCTGGCGGGGAACCTCTGGGTAGGTCTGGGGGAACCAGGGTTATTGTGACTCAAGGTTTAGCAATAAGAGTGCAATTAATGAAATCCTTTCTTTCCAGTGTACACGGAAGACATCGTGAGCATTATCAAGAAAAGTAGAAGAGGAGTCTTCATCTTAAGCCCCAACTATGTCAACGGGCCCAGTGTCTTTGAACTGCAAGCAGCAGTGAGTCTTGCCTTGGATGATCAGACGCTGAAGCTCATCTTAGTCAAGTTCTGTCCCTTCCAAGAACCAGAATCCCTACCTGACCTGGTGAGGAAGGCTCTCCGGGTTTTGCCCACAGTCACTTGGAGAGGTCTCAAGTCGGCGCCTCCCAATTCCAGGTTCTGGACTCGCCTGCGCTACCACATGCCCATGAAAAACCCCACGGGGCTCCCGTGGGGCCACCTCAGGGTTATCTCAAGGGCTTTCTCACTGGGAAGACAGTAAAACAGAGACCCCTGGGAGGAGCTCCCAGCCTAGGCACTGGCGACCAGGGCCCTGGTGAGCAGAGAGACTGCCAGGCAGGGCACACAGCCTGCATCGGGCTGATCTAAAGTGGACGGTGCTCGGCCCCCTGGGACGGCACGGGGCTGGGCCTCTGCCTCCTGGACTGGGCAGAGGGAGAGGGGCTTCTCCAGCCATGCAGACACTCAGCACACTCCCACGGCTTTCTTAGTGGTCACCAGCATCAGCAAATGCGTCCACTCTTACTGGTGGCTATGGACTATCATGTCTACTGTGTATTGTACATATACATTTATATATATATTTTCAATAGAATAAATATTATTTCATTAGAAACAAGCAATTTTAACTTTGTCAAATATTTCTCTAAAGAAGGTAATTCTTGCTCCATGTTCACCCACTAGCTCTGGAGCCCAGAAAGCGAGTTGGAAGGCCAGACAGGGAGCAGGAGCCACTTCAGCCTGTACGCTCGTCCTGCGGGCACGGTCCCCTCTGGCAGAGGAGCTGGCTGAGCACCTCGCCAGGACACAGGCCTGGGAGCAGAGGAGGGGTATTTTCAGCTTCTCCTTGCCGTTGGCCTTAGGGCAGGACCTGAAGTACAGAACCTTACTCTGGGCCAGTGGAAGGAGGGACCATCTGGGCCATAATGGTTGGAGCAATGAATGGACTCACATCTACACACAAAGTGGAAAGGCGGTGGCCAAGAGTCAGCAGCCAAGATACAAGCCTGAGAAACAAGCTTCTACACATCAAAGGACAGCAAGGCTGGACTGGGCAGAGCTTCTGTGTAAGCCATGCCCGCTGAGGGGGACGCTTCTTGTACTTGCTTCCTGGCCTGCTGGCCCCAGGGCAAGGCCTGTGGGTGCTTCGCTGGAGGACTGAGCAGCTGTTCCCCGCAGACAAGAATTTCATTCTCATGTGTTTGTTTTCCTTCTGAGAGTTCAAATAGTGCTCTAGTCCCGCATGGACATAAAGCCTTCACGCCCTCTCAACCCTGAGGGGGTGGGATGATCCATTTGAGTGACAAAGAAGAGCAACTTCTGGACTCATTCGCGTGTGCTGTGTCACTCATTCGTGTGTGCTGTGTCACTCATTCGCGTGTGCTGTCACATCCACTGTATAAATGGAATCTGAGTTTGGAGCGACTAAACATCACTGTCAGGGGCCACCGAGCGGAGCCTGCGAAGTGCTCTGGAGCTCCTTCCTCACAGAGGCGCCCACATCAGAGCAGCCACTGTGGCTTTGGCACCAAGGAGCATCCTTGTTGGGAATCCCAGCAATAAAGTTAAAGACGAGTTAGAGGGTAGGAATTATTCCTGCAGGAAGTTTCTTGCGGGAAGGCTCATTGCAGGGTCTCGCTGGGGAAGAACCCACACTCGCATTGTGACTTCGTGGTCCGGGGACAGCCAGATCGCTGCTTTTCCTGCCATGAACGCCCTGGGAGCTAAGACTCACAGCCCCTTTGGCCAGTCTATCTAGCTTTACTTTATTCTAAAATAAATATTGCTGTAATTAAGCCGTCCCGTGGTCCAGAGTTCTGTTCTAAGCTTAACAGAAACTCAAACTGAGCCTCTGATTTGTATATTTATGAAAAAGAAATGATTTGGGTCTAACATGTACAGGTCCCAGTGTAATCTCCATGGCCCAGGGGATTGTAACCGGCCTGGCTCTGACACCCCGCAGAGCACTCGGCGGGGCCCTGGGTGGCATTTCAGGGCAAGCAGATCTCACAGCTTTCCTGGTCTCTCTGAGTTTTAATGCCTGTATTTACTGTCTGTATTGTTTCCAGGTCACAGGAGCAGGTAAGATGGAGTAAGCATACACCACCTTCTCTCTCCCAGTAATTATAGCTATAAAACCTGAAAAATGCATAGAAAACAGCTTGATCATTCTGAAAAGTAAATGGAAGCAGGCAGATTGGAGAAGCCAAGAATTCAAAGTTCCCCGTGTTAATTTTCTCCAGTTCCCCTGGTCAGACTGAGCACAGAAGTGGACATTGGTGATACCGAGGCGCTCCGGAGCCTCCGATCCCACCGGGAAGACTGGGGACAGCTTTCCTGACGCGCACTCTTTCCTCTCCGCGCCTTCGCTTCCCTGCCCCTGTGCGATTCTGTACTGGTGGCAGCTGTACCAGCAAAACAGCAGCGAGAAGGGCCTCCAGAGCCCACACCTGTGCGGAAGGGCATGTTCACTGTGATACAGGGCACTGGGGTCCCAAGAGAAGGTGACAAATCTCTACTGATTTTTTTTCTGTGTCCTCTTATCACTTGGCTGTGGAGATGGAAACAAACGTGGAAAGTGCACTTCAGAGTGGGGTATATGAGCACGCACAACACACTGGCCAAAGAGATCTGAGGAGGAGGGTGGGCAGCTTATGGAGCCAGGAAGTGCCGTGGAGATGGCAGACAAGGGGAGCTCAGGAAAGCAAACCAGTAGGGTTGCTTCCAAACGCCGGGGCTCAGGCCTCTGCTGCATCTGCAGGAGCCCAGCACGAAGCGGAGCATGATAAGCTGAGGACTGAACTCCGAGACAGACCTCTTCCCAAGCTCCAGACTGGCCAAGGCAGGGGCATACGGGGGCTGGTCTAAGTAGAACTAAAATACAGTAAAACAGGACTGACTGAAAACACCCAGGCTGGCTTGAATTTGGGGCTTGAATCAATTGGCTCACCTGCCTGCTTTTTTTTAAAAGACACTATTCTTCACAGGATTTTAGCAAGATCCAGAGTTGTGTAACATAATATTTATTATTTATGAAAGTGTATTTATTGATTTTTTTTTAAAGAGAAGAAAGAAGGAAAGAGAGAGAGAGATTTATTGTTCCACTTATTTATATACTTATTGGTTGATTCTTGCATGTGCCCTGACTGAGGACCAAACCTGCAGCCTTGGCACATCAGGATGACATGCTGACCAACTGAGCTACTGGCCAGGGCTATATAACATAATATTTAAAATATTCATAATATAATCCATTGAAAGCAAAAAATTATAAGATTTTCTGATGGATTTTCAATGTAGGTAGATGTAATAATATGAGTCAACTATACTACAAAGGAGGGAGGGTGAGAAAACATAGATTGGCCCTGGCTGGCATGGCTCAGGGAGCTGAGCATTGCCACATGTGCCAAGAGGTCACCAGTTCAATTCCTGTGTGGGCTTGGACCCCAAGAAGGGATATGCAGGAGGCAGCCGATCAATGTTTCTCTTGGTGACATTTCTCTCTCTCCCTCTCCCTTCCTCTCTCTCTAAAATCAATGAAACTATATATATTTTAAAAACATATATTGGGTAAGGTATCTGCATAACACTTGCTGTGGTAAAATATTAATTCTAAGTAGAAAGTGAAAACATCTACATTATAGAAGGTCAGGGGCCATCACGACCTAAACGACCAGATGGATGACTGGTCACCAGGAAGTGCATGGAGCACCTCTCGGTCCCTCCCCAGCAGCCCACAGGCTCCTATCAGAGCAAGGCTGGCGGCAGGCGGGCAGGAGGGGCAGCGTGGGGTGTGGGGGGAGCAGAGCAAGGCAGGCACGACAAGTTTGCTAGCCTCTGGCCCGGGCCAGGCTAGAGCCCTAACAACCTTGCCGCTGCTGAGGCAGCTGTGGATCAGGCTCAGAGAGAGAGGCAGGGCCTGATCCACAGTCACCACAGCTGCTAGTGAGGCCTGGAGAGAGAGAGAGAGGTGAGGCCTGATCAGCAGCTGCCATGGCTGCTGGCAAGGCCTGGAGAGAGAGAGAGAGAGGCCAAGCCTGATCAGCAGCTGCTGTGGAGGCTGCAGATCAGGCACAGAGAGAGGCCCAGAGAGAGAGACAAAGCCTGATCCACAGCTGCCATGGAGGTTGTGGATCAGGCCCAGAGAGAGGCCTGGTGATAGGCCTGGAGATGCTAACTGGCATAGAAACCATCCAATCAGAACCAAATCTAGGTGAACTGTGAGGAGCCAATAGCTGCCTAGGAGGTGGAACTTTTGACGCTGACTGGCATAGAAACTGACCAAACAGAATTAAATCTGGGTGAACTGTGAGGAGCCAATGGCTGCCTAGGAGGTGGAGCTTTTAATGCTGACTGGCATAGAAACTGACCAATCAGAACCTAATCTGGGTGAACTGAGAAGGCAGAACCTAAGGTGGGGACTGAGGAGGGGTTTTAAGGGTAACAGCTGTTTGGTATAAGGTGTAAGAAAGCAATTCAATTTTTTTAATGACTGGTTTGTCAGTATAGTACATGTGGCTGGCTATCAGTCTAGATATAGGGGTTATGTATTTTTGTCTGCTAAGAGCATCTCCTCCTGCTGAAAAGGCTCCCCCCCCCCATTTAAGCAATCCTATCCTATATAATCTATGTATACTAATAAAAGGGTAATATACTAATTAGATTGGGTCAACCAGCCATCTTCTGGATGTCTGACTTCCTTCCAGACAAAGCCATGGTGGTGGGGGCCGAGGCAGAGGCAGTTGGGGTGACCAGGATGGCAGGAAGAGCAGTTGGGGGTGACAAGGCCAGCAGGGGAGAGCAGTTAGGGGCAATCAAGCAGGCAGAGAAGTTAGAGGCGATCAGGCAGGTAGGCAGAATGATTAGGGGCAATCAGGCAGGCAGGAAGGTGAGTGGTTAGGAGCCAGTGGTCCCAAGATGCGAGAAGGATGTCCAACTGCTGGTTACAGGGATCGGGCCTAAACCAGCAGTTGGATATCCTCCAAGGGATCCCTGATTAGAGAGGGTGCAGGCTGGGCTGAAGGAACCCCTCCCACCCCCCGTGCATGAATTTTTTGCACTGGGCCTCTTGTAAGTAATAATATTTTAATCCCTTGGGTAAGCACTAAGACAGATAAAAATATTGTTACAATATAGATAAATTAAAATGAAGCAACAACAATGCTCCAATGTCCCAGAAGGAAGAAGGAAACAGAAAATAGGGGAACAAAAAAAAACCTGAGGATATAAACAGAAATCAAACAATGAACTAGTAGATGTAATTTCAAACATATCGATAATTACATTAAATGTAAAATGTGTAAACATAGTATTCAAAACACTACTATTATTAGAATGGATTTTTTTAAATGAACCAACTATATTTCCTATACAATAAACATATTTCAAATATAATGATATAGGTAGATTAAAAGGATACAGACAATATATTTCTTTGTCTGAACATTAATTTAAAGGAAAGTTAGAGTATCTTTATTAACATCAGCTTAACTAGACTTCAGAGCAAAGAAAGTTACCAGGGGGTAAAAATGATGTCACATGAAAACAAAAGAATGCATTTGGAAGAAGACATAACCATCTTAAATGTGTGTGCACCAAACAGCAGAAATTCAAAGCACATGCAGGAAAAACGGACAGCTCTAAAAGGAGAAACAGACAAGTCCGCACATGGACCTAGAGACTTTAATGCTTTTTCTCAGATATTGATAAAGTTAGTAAACAAAATCAGCAAGGATAGAGAAGAACTGAACAACACCCTCACTTCATAATTGCTGGGTCTACTAGACAACGCAGAACAGCCCATCTAACAACAGCAGGGTGCACAGCAGTTCGATGTGCACATAGAAAAGTATCTATACATTTCTTACCGATATCTTAGGTTAGAAAACAAACATTGACAAAAATAGCATACTTATACAAAGTATGTTCTCTATTTACAATGGATTTATAATAGAAATTAATAACAGAAAGAGAGCAGAAAAATCTTAATCTTGAAAATTAAACATTACATTTCTAAGTGATCTCTGGGTAAAAGAGGAAGACTTGGGGGAATTAAATAATATTTTGAACAGAAAAAAATGAAAATACAATATATCAAAATTTGCAAGATGGGAATGCCATACTTAGGGGAAACTTATAGTGTTAGGGCTTATATTAGAAAAAGAAAATACATAAATTAATTATCTAAACTCCTACTTCAACAAATAGAAAGAAGGAAATAATAAAGATAAGAGCTGAAATTGATTATATTGAGCACACACAAAAAATAAGAAAATAACAAATGTTAGTTCTTTCAAAAGCAAAGAAACAAAAAGAGAGAAGACACAAATTGCCAATATCAAGAAAGAATAAAATAATAACACTACAGACCCTGCATATCTAAAAAAGGATAATGAGACAATAGTATATATAACTATATGGACACATTTTCGGCAACCTAAATAAAAATAAACAAATTATTAAAAACCGTAAGGTAAGAACCAAAATGGCGGAGTAAGGTACAGACCTGTGTGTGCTGCCTCCCACAACAACATTGAAAATACCAACTATAAGACAAAACAGCTATTATTCAGAACCATGGGAAAGCTGGCCCATGGAAGTTCTACAACTGGAAGGAAAGAAAGAAAAGCATTGAGACTGAGTAGGATATGCTGAGGCGCCAAGAACAGAGGTACGGAGTCACGTGCCAGGCGGGCTGCAACTAGATGCTCGTTTTTTTTCAATCGAAAGGGGTTACAAGCTCTCAAATCCACTGAGCTTGTTTGGGGCAGGATTCTGAGGTCCCAGACCCCTACAGGGAGAGGCGGGACAGCCTTGCAGTGGGCTGGAAAGCGAGGGTGGCTTTCTCGTGGAGCTGCTCGCCGGCGCGGAGAGGCGAGGAGTCACGGAGACACCATTGCTGTTTGCTCCACCCTGGTGATTCCCTGAGACCCTGCTCTACTCAATTTACATCACCGCCCAAGCTGTGCCATTGGCACAAAAGGAACTACCTGTGCTTTTGCAGCTTAAACCCAATAAACGGCAGATTTCAACTCCTCGCACCCATAAGGGACACACTCAATAAGCAGAATCAGGTTTGAAGGAAGCAGAACCGGACCCAGCTGGGCTGGCAACATGGAACCGCTGTACCAGCAACGCACAAACAGATCCACAGATCAGTCT
>NW_005871470.1:571475-574226 GCF_000147115.1 Myotis lucifugus | reverse complement strand
AGGTGGGGTGGGAACTGGGTGGAGGGGAGCTATGGGGGGGAAAGGGGGAACAACTGTAATAATCTGAACAATAAAGATTTATTTAAAAAAATGAGTCTCTTGCACACAGCATATGTAAGGGTCTTGTGTGGTTATCCATTAGTCTACCATATGTCTTTTGATTAGAGCATTTAATTTATTTTGCAATTAAAGTAATTGTTGATAGAAAAAAAACCATAAGGTATCAAAGCACACTTATGATAAAATAGATAACTTGAATTGTGCAGAACTAATAAATAAATTGAGTTCATAGTTTAAAACTTCCAAAAAAATAAATCTTCAGACTTAGAATGTTTCACTGTTTAATTCTACCAAACATTTAATTACATTAAAAAATTGACACCAATTCTACAAAATATCTACCAGAAAATAGAAGGTAAGGGAGCATTTCCAAAGTTATCCAATGTGACCAGAATTTTCCTAATACCAAAACTAATAAAAGAAAACTACAGACGAACATTCTTTATAGACATTGACAAAAGAATATTCAAGAAAACATTAGCAAATTGAATCCATCAAGAGCTGTGTTCACACGCCCATGCTGGGTCATGGAGAGCAGTGCCCTCCAGCTTCCTCTGCTCATAAAGCTTCGCCTTCACTCTCGGTGAGAACCAAGTGCTTCAAGGGCCAGTCCTTTGTCTGCAGCGGTTGAGAATAGTGAATTCTGGGCTGATGGGTAATACAATGGTCACTGGCATAGGCCAAATCAGTCATAAAATTGCTGTGATGCAAAAATTAAATACTTCTCAATACCTAACAAAGAAAACACCACTGAGATACACAATAACTTGGATGAATCTCAAAGCATTATGCTGAGTAAAAATATAATCTCAAAGGGTTACATTTTTCTGCTTATATGATATTTTTATAAAAAGAAAAACTGTGGATAGGAGAGATCTGTGGCTTCCCTGGGTTGGGGCTGGGGCGGGTGTGACAGGCAGAGGGAGAGCACTAAAGGGAACCTGACTTAGTGATTATGTGAATCTATGTCACAGGCTCACAGTTGTGCCTAAGGAAAGTAATACAACAATCTATATGTATAAAAGGCTAATATGCTAAGTGTCCCTTCCTCTGTCCGACTGGTCGCTATGACACATACTGACCATCAGGGAGCAGACACTCAATGCAGGAGCTGCTGAGCTGCAGTGACTTGGCAGTGGCCGTTCTCGGGTGACGCACCCCAAAACCAGAGAGGAGGGAGTCCGATTCCTCACGGAGCCCCATGATTCCACCTTCGGCTGTGGGTTATGTTGTTGCTGGGGCACTGTCGGCCCCAAATCTGGTTTACTGCACACTTGCATTTGTGTTCCACACCCTGTACGACAGCAACTTTGCAGAGTGCCCTCTCAGCACTCCGGGACTGCTCAGGGGATGCCAGAGAGCCCATTTTGGCCCTATCCCCACAGGCCAGGCCGAGGGACCCTACCTGCCAGAGGGATTCCTCTCGCTCTTCAGATGCTGGGGAGGGACTGCAGGAGATTGGCTTCAGGGTGTGTCCGGCCCATCTCACCCAGTCCAGCCCCACCAACCACCTTCTAATTAATTTCCTTTCAATGTGCACAAATCCATGCACCGGGTCACTAGTTAATAAATAATAATATGAGAATAAATTCTGTGTTTCACTTTCTCACATCTGTAAACCTACTCTTGCCCTGCCCTGTGTATATGTGTTAACATTCATACAGCTGTATACCAAAAAGACCAATTTTATTATATGCTAATCCTGATATATAAAGAGCCAGGGTCCGTAACATCCAAAATGACCAGAGGGACAACCAAAGACCAGGCTGAGCATGTGGCAGGCTCGGGTCGTAGGGACTTGTGGTGGTGGGGACAGGGGCGGGGGTGGCAGAGCCCTGCGGAGGGCGGCCTGTACTCCCCTCATTGCGGTGGCGGATATGAGCTCTCCTGATGGCCCACAGGCACTGCTGCAGCTCGGCCCGGAGGCTCTGCTTGGTGCCGTTCATGGCCACCACCACATGCTGTGGTATAAAACACATTGTGTAAGTTAACAGAAGCACAGGCACCACCTCCATGCCACACCCCCACTTCCGTCAGTCCCACTGGCCCTGAGGTGTCCTCCCTGAGCTGTTTCCGGTGAGGCCTGTAGGAAGATCCTGTCCTCAGAGCACCTGCAAGTGGCAGTGAGTCCTGGGTCACTGCAGCGCCCACGGCAGGAGGGGGCTGTGGGCCCCGGCTGGCCGGGATGAGTTGGAACTCTGGGTCTCCCGTGATTGGAGGCATGGCTGGCCCTCAAACTGGACCCTGACAGGAGGGAGGAGGGCAGGGGAGGGCAGTTGGGGGCAAGATCAGGCCTGCAGGAGAGGGCAGTTAGGAGCGATCAGGCAGGCAGAGGCAGTTAGGGGCAATCAAGCTGGCAGGGGAGAACAATTGGGATCAATCAGTCTGGCAGGGGAGCAGTTAGGGGTAATTAGACAGGCAGGCAGAGAGGTTAGGGGCAATCAAGCCAGTAGGCAGAGGCAGTTAGGGGCAATCAGGCGGGCAGGTGAGTGGTTAGGAGCCAGCGGTCCCAGATTGTGAGAGGGATGTCCGATTGGAGAGGGTGCAGGCTGGGCTGAGGGAATCCCCCCCCGCATGAATTTTGTGCACCAGCCTCTAGTGTGTGTGTGTGTGTGTGTGTGTGTGTGTGTGTGTGTAATGCAAAGTGTCCCCTCGGGGAGTTCAACTGACTGGGAGTTTGATCACTCACTC
>NW_005871470.1:548371-569455 GCF_000147115.1 Myotis lucifugus | reverse complement strand
TGTACCCCCTGTGTCCATGGGGAGCCTGCGCGAGAGGTGTGACTGTACCCCATGTGTCCATGTGGAGCCTGCGCAGAGGTGTGGCTGTACCCCATGTGTCCACGTGGAGCCTGCGCAGAGGTGTGGCTGTACCCCGTGTGTCCACGTGGAGCCTGCGCAGAGGTGTGGCTGTACCCATGTGTCCATGTGGAGCCTGCGCAGAGGTGTGGCAGCAACAGTGCTACATGTTCACCGCAACCTTTTATCCTCTGAACACACAAGATGGCCACTTTGCCAGCCTCCTTTGTGGCTGGTTGGGAACCGGTGAGTTTTTTACTCGAAGGTAAATGGAAGTGATGTGTGATGTCTAGAGTGAGGCTATTCACATTTCCATGCTCTCCCCCTGCCATCGCGGCCTTGAGGGCCACATGCCTGCGTGGCATTGCTACCTGATAAAGGGGCCTTCCTGACTAATATAAGACAGAAGACGGCTCTGCTCTTTTTAACATCTTGGAGCACCCTGAGAATTTTGCCATCTGAAATTTTCATGTTTTTCAGCATCAAAGAAAATTACTAGTATATTAAAACATTTTCCTTTTGGTAGGGGGAGTCCTGATTTCCCTCCATGTGCCTATCTCATTTCTCCTCTGTGCTTTCTCCTTTTCACCCTCTTATTCTGAACTATGTTCCTGTGGCAGAGTAGTTCAGTCAATAATTATTAAATTTCACTGAGTCCTGGGGTTCTACTTTAGGAACTGCCACACAGTGAAGATCTTGATGAAAAAATCCACCCACTGACCAACAGGCTTATACAAGAAGTTTTTTTAAACTCATTACAAAGACTGTACAAAAAATTAATATAACAAGGAGCTAGTTCTTTGAAAAGACTAATGAAATTGACAAACACCTGGCTATACTCACTAAAGAAAAAAGAGAAAAGACCCATATAAACAAAATCAGAAATGAGAGAGAAGTCACCACTGACATCACAGACAAAGGATCATACTGGAATATTATTAAAGACTATATGCCACCGAAACCGGTTTGGCTCAGTGGATAGAGCGTTGGCCTGTGGACTGAAAGGTCCCAGGTTCGATTCCGGTCAAGGGCATGTACCTGGGTTGCAGGCACATCCCCAGTAGGAGATGTGCAGGAGGCAGCTGATCGATGTTTCTCTCTCATCATTGTTTCTAACTCTCTGTCTCTCTCCCTTCCTCTCTGTAAAAAATCAATAAAATATAAAAAAAAGACTATATGCCACCAAATTCAATAACCTAGAAGAAATGGTAAGGTCCTAGAAATATATAACCTTCCTAGACTAAACCATGAAGAACTGGAAAATCTAAATAGACTGATCAGCAGTGAGGAAATTGAAACAACCATCAAAACAGACACACAGATCAATGGAACATAATTGCAAGCCCAGATATAAAATGACATATACATGGGCAGATAACTTTTGACAAATGAGCTAGAAACACACAATGGAGGAAAGAAAGCCTCTTTAATAAATGGTGCTGGGAAAATTGGAAAACCACTTGCAAAAAATGAAACTGGATTATAGTTTGTCTCCATGTACAAAAATTAACTCAAAATGGATCAAAGACATAAATATAAGACCCAAAGCAATAAATTATATAGATGAGAGAATAGGTAAACTTATGGATCTCGGTCATAAAGAACATTTTATGAACTTGACTCCAAAGGCAAATATAAGACCCAAAGCAATAAATTATATAGATGAGAGAATAGGTAAACTTATGGATCTCGGTCATAAAGAACATTTTATGAACTTGACTCCAAAAGACAAGGGTAGTAAAGGCAAAAATAAATAAATGGAACAATAACAAACAAAAAAGCTCTGCACAGTGACGGAAATCCACAAGAAAACAAAGAGGCAGCTGACCAAATGGGAGATGATATTTGCAAACTATTGCTCCAACAAAGGTTTAATTTCCAAAATATAGAAACAACTCACAAAATTCAACACCAACAAACAACCCAAATTAAAAAATGGGCAGAGGACCTTAATAGACGCCTTTCCCAAGAAGACATACGAACAGCCAATAGCTGTATGAAAAGATGTTCAACCTCCCTGGCCATTAGGGAAATGCAAATCAGAACTATGAAGCAGCTGAGGGCTGGGAGGACTTTAAGACGTGCCCAAGATCACACAATTTCATTTCTCTGCTCTACAAAACCCCTATT
Organism: Myotis lucifugus; assembly: GCF_000147115.1. Classification (NCBI taxonomy): domain Eukaryota; kingdom Metazoa; phylum Chordata; class Mammalia; order Chiroptera; family Vespertilionidae; genus Myotis; species Myotis lucifugus. Next base: position 567,268 of record NW_005871470.1, on the reverse strand, counting down.
TCCTTCTAGAAGTTATCACATTAGACTTGTAAGACCATGACCATGTCTTGTTCCAAAGCTCACATTCATGTTCACCACACCATCTGGGTGCCTGTCTTCTCCCTGCACTAGGGCATCTCCCAGAGTTGACTGCCCCCTCCAGCTGCCCCCTCTGTTTCTTTCTTAGAAGTAGAAGACTTTGGGGAGCAAGAACAGAGCTCAGCTTCTCTGTCCTGAAAACCAGGGTCAAAGCTCTTGACTTCATTCCAGCTTGGGATGCAGGCTTTCAATTTAGGAGTATGCCATGCCAGAACCCAGTCCAAGGCCATCCAGCATAATTGTTAGCTATGGGCTTGGAAAGCAAGTCATGTTTCTGGACAGCACTGACCAATTCTCTATTGCTGTTTTCTTCTTCTTCTTCTTTCTAAAAAAGGAATAGAAATTTGAGTCTCTATAAAGTAACAAGAGTTCAGGGGCAAGCAACAGATACTTGTGTCCCAGAATTGCTGCACAAACCCTTTTCAGTAAAGCCAATTACTGCCACATGCTGTGGGAAGGAAGGAAAGATGTGCTGATCATTTTGTTTAAAACTGTTCTGAGGGTGACTAATTCATGATGTGCTGGCAAAGGAGAGCCAGCTGTGCTCTTGTCTCTGTCAGAGCTTTTCTAAGACAAAAGTTGCCTTGGGAACCTGAAGTCAAAAAGGGAAGAAAGAAAAAACCAAGATGGCGGCATAGGTAAACACGGGAGATTGCTGCCTCGCACAATCACTTCAAAAATACAACTAAAAGACGGAACGGACATCATCCAGAACCACAGGAAGGCTGGCTGAGTGGAAATTCTACAACTAGAAGGAAAGAGAAAAGCATACCGAGACTCAGAGGCGGCGCAGTGCTGAGGTGAAATACTAAGGTGCGGAGGTGCATGCGGAGCGGGCTGGCGGCTGAGGGCACGGTTGTCGTTTTCAATCGGGAGGGAGTCTCAGGCTCTGAGCTCCAGTTCCGGGGCGAGTCTTTAGGGACCCAGACTCATACGGGAGAAGCAGGACTGTCTGGCATCGGTCAGAACCCAAGGGCAGCTTTCTCTCCAAGGGGCTTGCAGCGATTACCGGGACATTGAGAAGCAGAGCTTCTGAGTGCAAGACTGAGAGCAGCCATAATTGCTAACCCCGCCCAGTTGATCCCGTGGGACCCGCCCCGCCCAAGCCCTGCAGGGAGACTTTTGCTGGATAGCCTCAGGCAAAGGCTAGATTAGCACCTCCCTAGAGATCCAGGAGCCAGGAAGCCCAGAGGTCAGAGTGGGACCATCCAGTTTGCAGCTCTGTGGAACCATAAAAGACACACTCAGGGGGCAGACTCAGTGAGCACCAAAGCCCCATTGAAGCAAGTCTAGCCCCAGAGGGGTGTCTCCAGCACAGAAGTTCTCCCACTGCAGACACAGCTGATTCTCACAGCCAATTGGCCTGGAGGTCAATTCCTCCCAGTGATACCTACAACAATCAAGGCTTAACTACAACAAGACTGTGCACAAAGCCCACAAAGAGGTGCACCAAGAGTGTCCACCTCAGGTAATTGGGGAGGCTGAACCACTGGGCCCTATAGGACACGTAGCACAGAAAGCCACTCTATCAACACAGGGAAACATAAAAAATGTAAAGACAAAGAAACAGGTAACAAATGACAGAAATGGAGGAAAGCAAACTACTGGATATAGAGTTCAAAACCACACTTTTAAGGTTTTTCAAGAATTTTCTAGAAACCTCCAATACATTTAGTGAGACCCTCAAGAAATCTAATGAGACCCTCGAGGTTATGAAAAAGGACCAACTAGAAATTAAGCCTACACTGACTGAAATAAAGAATATTATACATAGTTCCAACAGCAGACTGGAGGATCCCAAGAATCAAGTCAAAGATTTGAAATACGAAGAAGCAAAAAACACCCAACCGGAAAAGCAAAAAGAAAAAAGAGTTCAAAAATATGAAGATAGTGTAAGGAGCCTCTGGGACTTTAAACGTACCAACATCCAAATTATGGGGGTGCCAGAAGAAGAGAAAGAGCAAGATATTGAAAACCTATTTGAAGAAATAATGTCAGAAAACTTCCTCTACCTGGTGAAAGAAATAGACTTACAAGTCCAGGAAGTGCAGAGAACCCCAAACAAAAGGAATCCAAAGAGGACCACACCAAGACACATCATAATTACAGTGCCAAGAGCAAAAGACAAAGAGAGAATCTTAAAAGCAGCAAGAGAAAAAAAGTCAGTTACCTACAAGGAAGTACCCATATGACTGTCAGCTGATTTCTCAACAGAAACTATGCAGGCAAGAAGGAAGTGGCAAGAAATATTCAAAGTGATGAATAGCAAGAACCTACAACCAAGATTACTCTACCCAGCAAAGCTATCATTCAGAATTGAAGGTCAGATAAAGAGCTTCACAGATAAGAAAAAGCTAAAGGAGTTCATCACCACCAAACCAGTATTATATGAAATGCTGAAAGGTATCCTTTAAGAAGAGGAAGAAGAAGAAAAAGGTAAAGATACAAATTATGAACAACAAATACACATCTATCAGAAAGTGAATCTAAAAATCAAGTGAATAAATAATCTGGTGAACAGAATAAACTGGTGAATATAATAGATTCAGGGGCATAGAAAGGGAGTGGACTGACAATTCCCAGGGGGGAATGGGTGGGGGAAGAGACTGATCAAAAATCGTACACCTATGGATGAGGACAGTGGGGGAGGGGGGTAAGGGCAGAGGGTGGGGTGGGAACTGGGTGGAGGGTAGCTATGGGGGGAAAAAGAGGAACATCTGTAATAATCTGAACAATAAAGATTTAATTTAAAAAAAAGAACAAAAGATTCAGACAGGCTGAAAGTAAAGGGGTGGAAAAAATTTTCATGCAAATGGAAACAAAAAAAGAAGCTCAGGTAGCAATACTTATATATGACAAAATAGACTTCAAAATAAAAGCCATAATGAGAGACAAATGAGGTCACTATATAATACTAAAGGAATCTATCCGACAAGAGGATATAACCCTGGAAAACATACATGCACCCAATATGGGAGCACTTAATTATATAAAGAAAAATCTTGGTGGACTTTAAAAGAGAGATTGAGGCCAATACCATCATAGTAGGGAACTTTAAGACTGCACTGTCATCAATGGACAGATCTTTCAGACAAAAAAATAACAAGGAAACAGCAACTTTAAATGACATGCTAGATCAGATATATTTAATTGATATTTACAGAATATTTCATCCCAAAGCAGAAAAATATACATTATTCTCAAGTGCACATGGAACATTCTTAAAGATAGACCACATGTAAGGACACAAAACAAGTCTTAACAAATTCAAGTGTTCCAATTATCTATAGGAACGTATGCACAGGTGACCCAGAGCGCCTCATTTGGATATACCAATACAGATGTCAAAGGGTACTTACTATTAATTAATATGGCCGAGCTTAACCAAAAACTAAGAAGAGAGAAGACACAGGGGATAAACAATGCAAGAAATCACACAGGTTTATTTACCAGAGAGCTGATGGGTTTCAGTCCTTGGCAGGCCACCCAGAGGCACTCGCTGACAGAGACACATGGAGGTCGTCAAAATACACCTTGGCAAGGAGCTCGGTCTCTTGACTCGAAGAGAGGCCTCTTAACAGTCTGGGCTCAAGGCAGAGCAGGAATGGCAGTTTGGCAGTTTGGCAGTTTCCAGGGGGGAGGAGAACGGTTGTCTGTGGAGGGCAGACCAACGTCTGACTGGGGCTGTGAGAGTCCTTCTTTTATGCCCCATGGGTGGGCGTCTTCAGTGTCTCATATCAGTGTGCTCTGGTGGTCTTCTGGGCTTATCAGGATACACATGCAGGGGGTTACAAGGTACTTATCAGGATTGCACACGCAGGAAGTTGTTTGTCAGGAGTTACAAGTTATTTGTCAGGAGTTAACATGCAGGGTGTTACCAGTTACTTATCAGGGTCTCTCACACACACACACACACACACACACACACACACACACACACACAAATTAAGTTCCTCTTCGAAGTAAAGTTTAAAATTCACTCTAATAAAAAAAATGAAATTTGATTATACTATCTTATACTAACTAAACTTATTACTATAACATTCCACCTGGTGGTTCCCACTGATACAATATCAAGGGAACCATAAGAGCTATTTTTAGTTTTACAGCAGAGTTTAAGCATCCTAAAAAACATTACAAGCAAAAATAGGGTTGCTAACACAAAGCAAATTTGTTTAAGCAAAGTTCACAAATTAGTTATTGATGCAAGTCCATGTTGAATCCACGAGATGGGGTTGATGAGTTTCCAGTCTGGATTGCAGGGTACAGTTCTCCAAAGTGAAAGCAGGGTGTCACCTAGTTGACAGTTGGTGTGGAGTTTATCGATGTCTGCACGAACTGCGATCGATCCAGCGTTGGGTACGTAGGCAAGGTGTCGTAGTTGATCATTGGAAGTTTGTAAGGATGTCAGGGTCTGCTTAACTAGAGGTTCTAGGGTATTAAGCTTAGATATAGAAGTATTCAAAGTATTGGGGGCAGTGTAATGTTTTGTTTGTAGACAAGGAATAAGCAGAAGCAAGGGGGTCCAATAAAGGGAAGTATCTGTGTCATAGGTGGAATAATGGGTAATGTCATTAATAGTAACATTCATAGCATTAACAAGAAGTTTACAAGAATTAGGTAAAGAAGCATGTATATTAGTTGAAGTGGTGTGGTCATAATAGGAGAAATTAGAAAAGCAAATCACAAAGGTGTGTCTACCAATATTATGAAGTATTGGAGATTTATTATGAGGCATTAGAGTCATAGGAAAGGTGTCTACTGAGAGCTTTTCCATAGCAATATATATATTAGAAGAAAAAGAAATGAGAGAAGATTTCTGAAAAAAGTATGGTTCTACAAACAAAAAGATCTCCTGAAGGAATGGCATATTCACCATCACTTATTGAGATGGGAACATTAATAGTAGGGTAAGCTACTAAGTTTTCACCTCCAACAGCAGATAAGATTGAAAGTTGACAATCATCAAAATTGCATCCAACAGGTTTAGAAAAGTCAGCAGAGGCTGTAGCATCATTCCACAATGGATTGTATCCATGTCCTAGAGTCATAAGATCTAAAAGGTCTTTTTGTGCTTGAGTTAATGAGTTTTGAATTTCTTGGCATTGTGTTCTCAATTGATAATTTTGGAAACAATAGTTCAAATCTTGCAAATCATAATGTAATTTTTGGATATGTTTATCACTTTCTTTTGCTGCTGCTTCCAACAATCTAAGCTGTTGAGTCTGTGCTGCCAGAGTGTATGCCGAATCAAAAGATTGTGAGATTAATTTGAGAAATTTTCGTTCACTTTCTGACTGATGACGTATATAATTTTGTAAGTCTGAGCCTAATTTATGAATTTTAATAGAGTTGGCTGTGGATATAGATAAAGAGACTGACACCAGCGCAAATGAGGCTGCGTCTAATTGTAATAATTTTCTAGATTTAGAACGAAATCGTTGTGGAAAGGGGGTGTTTGTCACATGTATTGGAGGTTGAACAGAGTTGCAACGAGGTAAAATAGTAGAAGCAAGAAAATTATTAGGTGAAGAATGTATTGTTGTTCTTTTGATTTGTGGTTGAAAAATCAATCTAATTGGGTTATTTATTTGTGTAATAACTGCAGGCGGTGTTTGCAGGATTGGTTTGGGTTTAAAAATTCCATAAGAAAATACAGGTTGGTAATGTACAGTTCTAAGACAGTCTGTAGCATTAAAGCATCCCCTATAAATGGTGCATGGTTGCAAAGGATTTTGTAAGTAGCACTGTTGTTTAATGTTTGGAGCATAATACATGTCAGTATATGGTAAAAGACTATGATTAGTGATTGGTGAATGATGGTGTAAAAATAATTTTTTCCATCCTCCATCCATATAGGAGAGGATATATGACTGAAATCCTGTGTTGAATGTTCCAGCTATTCTTTGGGTTTTGTCATAATTAATTTTAGCACCAAAGGTCAAAAACCAAGAAGAAGGTTTTGCACCATAAGAAATGTCATATGTAAGATTAATTAAGGGGTCATGAATGGTGCTACATACATTATAGTGAGTATGATGTAAAGGAAAAGGCATAGGTCTAATTGCTATTTCAGGATATAAGTATGTTTTGTGGGAAGTATGTGTAGATATGTTATGTACATTAGTTGAAGAAGAAAAAGTGTAATCAAGAGTAAATTTTCTGTAGGACATAATGGGAAAAGGACCATATGAATAAGGGTGTGTGAGGAAAGCTGGTTTTCTGTTTTCTGGAGAATGTTTAGGAATAATTGTATATGGGAGAAGTGGATTAACAATAAAATTGTTATTACAGTCAATTGTGTAACTAGTAGTATTTTTTGGAAAAAGAAACAGAGGAAATTGGAAGAAATTATATTGTAGAAAAGAATTGGAGTAAAACATAGAAACATTACCTAAGGTTTGTGGTGTGTGTTCCTCTGTAATAATAATCTTGGTTGTGGAAAGCCAATCCTGAATTGAATAGTCAAGTTTGGAAGATAGACATGAACAGTTATATGTAGGTAAAGGAGTTAATATGGGTGAGCAACTACATATATGGGTGGGATTTGCACAAAATAATTTATTGTCTCTAGGTATTTCGTTCCAATTGTTGTGAATTGTGCCTGGATAATGTGGTGTGGTGACATCCATATTCCAAAATCCTAGAAAGATGGGCATTTTAAGCTTATAAGCAAGTGATGAAGTTTGTGTGCTAGTATGTCTTTGTAATAGATTAACCAGAGGAGCATGTAATTTATTATTGGGGGTCAACACAATATAGAGCTTTAGTGATGTCAGTGTAATAAGAAGTAAAATTAATTCCAGTAGTGTTAACCTCAAGAGTATTATTGAATATTCCAGCTGGAAAACATATTTTAGATATGGGTCCAAAAGCTGGACTGGACCATAGTTTCTCCATGTTATCATCAATATCAAATGTAACGGGGCTAATAAGATCAGTAACAATTTGTGGTATGTGTCTGAAAGGCCAATAATTATTGTCTTTTTGTAAGAATTCCTCAGGGTTAATTGCCTCAGAAAGAGGTGTAAACATAATTGGTGTAAAGAGTGATGTAGAAAAATGACAAGGAATTCCTATACAAAAATTACCAAAAGATGGAAAATTTGGAAATCTTGTAAGAAAATATTGGTGATATGTAATGCCATTTTCTTGAACTATATTTGTCATATTAAAATTTTCTGTGGGATTGAATCCTTCAGGTAGGACAGGGTTATTGGTAGGTGGGGAAAAGAAAGGTTTTCTATTAAAAGGTGCCTGTGTTGTTGGAGTTGTGGGTGTTGTGGTAACATCATAATATTCATCCTTAGTATCCTGATAATACTCATAATCCTCAAAGTCAGAGCCTAATTCTCCAGTATACCAAAAATGCATTAAATGTTCTTGAAATGGTACAATATTGATTAAGGCTTTCTGTATGCAAGAATTATTTTCTGCATTATAATAAGGATCTAGGTTTTGCACTATTTGAACTATATTTGAATTTAATTTGATGAAAGTATCATTAGAAATATAGTAGCTATTGGTTTCTGGGTCTAAATCAATTGATTCAATAATGGATACAGATCTCGTTGTAAGAGAATCCTGAAACCATTGTTGACTTATACAATCTTTCAGAGAAGTAGAAGCATGTGTTTTCATAGAGTTTTGAGCAAAATTGAGTGCCATTAGGTCACAAGCAGTTTGCTGATAGTAAGCAGGGCATAATTGATAGGTAGAGTGGTAGTGAATAGAAGTGTTAAAATCAAATTCACCAATAGTGAGAGAGAGAAATGAGTTATTTCCTAAAAGAGTTACAGGATGATGGAAAACATAATGAAGAATACCTTGTGTAAGGTTAAAGTTGGAGTGAGGTAAAGCAATGGGTGATTTGATAGTATTTGGCTTGGGGGTAGAAGTAGTAGCAGTAGAAGTAGCAATAGTAGTAGAAGAAGTAGCATCATAGACTTGAGGTATAAGGGAAGTTATTAATGCCAAGAAGAAAATTCGTCTGGACCATCATCCAATTCCATCATATGGGCCCATCTCTCCCTATCTTCTAATTCTCTTTGGGAGATAGCAGAGGTAACATTCCAAAGGGGTGTATGAGATGGCGCTGACAAATTGACTATGGAAAGGACATTTAGGAGTTGATCAGGGGTAGTTAGAGGAGGAAGGGAGGTAGGGTATCTATGTGTAGAGTATAAAGCAAGTTCTGCTATAGTTATGTAGTCTCTAAGTAATGCCAAGAGATGAGATCCTGTTTCTCCAGGGTAGATATTCTATTAATGCTTGTAAGTCATCTAGAACTGAAAGGATAGTTTCTGTAACACCTCCTGAAAATACATATTGGTATATTCCTGTATATTGATTCAGTGGGTCATGCTCAAATCTATGATACCAAGATAGATTACAGATATCAGGATAAAAGCGTCTGTAACCTGGTCTTTGAGGATATTGTACAGGATATAAGGGGGTAGATGTATTTAGTGATGGGATTTCATTGTCAGGTGGTGGAGTGGGCAAGGGGGGTATATCAGGGGAGTTGGGTGGCTTGCGGGGGGTTTTCTGCATTGGTAAGGGTTCAATTACAGCAATTTTTACTTTTCAAAAAAAGTTGTCTGTGTCTTGCTCCCACTGTTCCATTTTAGTCCTGTAGGGGCACAGACAGTATAATTGTATAAAAGAGACATAGGATCATGAAGCTGTGTGAGTATGTTCTGAGCAAGGCCATGATGAGCAGTTGAATAATTTGTATTATTATATGTAGGTATAGGCTTTCTCCATCTACACCATGTAAGGGATAGAGTTGTCCAAGCTATCAATATTAATAATAGCATGATCAGAAAAAGCATTGTACAACGAACTCTTTTTATGCACATTCTGTTCTGAATAAGTGACCAAGATAAGAAGAATCTTGATGATGATAGCTGATGATATTAGTGCATAGACAAGTATCCACATCTAACTGAGGGGTTGTGTATTTTGAATCTTGACTTGTTGCAAGTGGCCTTTGTTATTAACAGTCCAACACAAGGAAGAGCCACTTTGTGCAAGAATTTCCTGTGGGGATAAAGAATTATCTTTAGGATTTTTCACCAACATCTTGTAGGGTATCTGTCTGTGGGCAATATCAGGTGGTGTAAATTGATATTCTTTTATATTTAGAATATGGGGGTTGTATAATTGTTCTAGTGGTGAGAGTCTGCCTTGTCTTGGTCTGCAGTTTAACAAAAGACATGATCTATTCAAAAGTTCCTGCAATGCGTTAAATTTAAAATCTGTTAAAATAGTTTGCAATTTGTGTTTAAGAAGGCCATTATGCCTTTCAATAGTGCCAGCTGCAGTAGGGTTATATGATAAGTGAAAATTCCAATCAATATCAAATTCAGCTGCTAATTTTTGTACAGGTGTTGTTGTGAAATGTGTACCTTGATCAGATTCGATAGTCTGTGGTGGTCCATAATGCATCATCCAATTTTGGAGTGCTTTTATGGTGGTTTTAGCATCAGGATGTGATGATGCAGTTGCTGATAATATGCCTGCATTTATATCAACTATGGTACATGCATATTTCTGTGGGGAAGGTACAGTCAGAGGTCCAATAAAATCTATTTGTAACAATTGATTTGGAATTAGTGGTTTTGACATTCTAGGTGGTTGCATAGCCCTAAACATTTGTGTGCTTTTACAAGTTCTACATGAATTGGTAGCTGACTTAACATCCCTAACTGGAGCTTTTATGTTCCTTTTCAAGAACCAATGGAGCATGGCTGACTGGCCTGGATGTCCTAGTGTCTCATGAATTTTTTTGCAGAAATGAGATGGGTAGTGGCATGTCTATGGGTGGAGGGTCTATAACATATTTATAGCCCTTCTTTTTAATTTTAATTGTTGGGAGAGGTGGTAAGGAGTAACTGTCATTATCTTCCTTCTTAATGATAGAGTTATAGCTAGTGATTTGGTCTTATCTAAAATGGTGACTTCATCTTGTGGTGATAGCCCTTTGGCTAATTGATCAGCTAATTTATTAAACAATGTTGTTGGTGAAGTATCTGTAGCATGAGCATTAACATGAGTAACATATATTTTGATTTTTTTAGATAACTCAAAAAATCTTATTCCAGTATTCTTTTGACCATATATCTCTACCGTTAATTTGCCAATCAGATTCCTTCCATTTTCCTGACCATAAAATAAGACCATTGCAGACAGCCCAAGAGTCTGTGTAAATATATACTTTAGATTTAAGTTTATCAACTGACTCATTGATAGCTAAGTATGCTGCAATAAGTTCTGCATGTTGAGCAGATTTGGACTCACCGTTAGCTGTCAGAGCTTGACGTGTCGCGGGGTTGAAAGCTGCTGCTTGCCAGCTGTGGCGGTCACCAGATACGGAGGCTGATCCGTCTGTAAACCAGGCATTTTTTATGGCAGGGGAATATTTCGGACCCTGCACCCCTATAGGCTTTGGTATAGGGACAAACTTGTTTGCACAGGTAGATGGCTCTACCTCAAGTTTGTTAACCTCCTCGGTGAGGAGGGCTGGTCCTCCAGTGCCGCTAGTGCTACGCGTGTTGATGTACCACTTCCACGCAAGCACTTTTTCTTCAATTTGGCTACCTGCCAATTCTTCCGCCGACATGTTCAACCATGCCTTTAAGGGCAAGGTGCTTCTAACAGTAATGGGTTGTAGTCCAGTAAGGGGCTCAGTATGCAATAATGCAGCGTACAATGTCCAAATTAGCTGCTCACAATATGAATATTTAAAATGAGAGTATGGAAATTTCTTGGACCAAAAGCCAACTGGAATTAATTTATGGTCAGTGGGACCTTTTTTGTATAATCCCCAGTTGCTATGATCAGAAATAAATGTGATGTCTAAGACAATTTTATCTCCTGGATTAATATGTTGTAGTGTGGAAAATAAATGTATATATTGTTTTAATTGTTGAAAGGCCTGTTCTTGTTCTTCCTGCCAAGTGAAATCAACTGCTTTTCTAGTTACCTTATAAATAGGTTTAGCTACATCTGCTAGATAAGGTATATGTTGTTTCCAAAACATAAAAAGTCCCATTAGTTGTTGTGCTTTCTTTTTATTAGTGGGGCTTTTAAGTGAATCTATTTTATTGATGACTTTATTAGGGATAGATCTACCTACAGAGTTCCAATTAATACCTAAGAATGTTGCAGAGGTGTCTGGCTGTTGTATTTTATCAGGATTTATTGTCCAACCTTGGCTTTGCAAATAGGCCACCAGAGACTGTAAATCTTGTGTAAGCACATTAATATCATCATGGTATAGAATGATATCATCAATATATCGTAAAATTTTGGAAGAATAAGCTTTAGGGTCAATATATGATGCTAGTAAGGTGTGTGGAATTACTGGTGAGTTTTTATATCCTTGTGGCAGCCTTTTAAATTGATAGTTTGCCTTGCCAGGAAAATGTGGTGTATTGTCTAGAATTTTCATGTAAGGGAACTGCAAAAGAACATATCAGAAAGATCAATAGTAGCCATAAATTTGGGTGAATCTCCTTGAATCAAATTAATAATTTCTGCAGCATTTGGAAGAACACCTGGAACTGTTGGTGAGAATTTATTTATATTTCTATAGTCCACCGTAATATGGTATGTGCCATTAGGTTTTTTAACTGGCCAGATAGGACTATTATAAATATGAGATCTGCTTAATTCAATAATATCTTTTTTTAATAATTTTTCAATTGCAGAAGTTACATCAGCATGGCCCCCTTTAAGAGGGTATTGAGGAGTGAAAGATGGTTGAGTGGGTGTAGGTAATATAATTGGTGGTATATTGATTGCAGTGAGATTAGAAAAGAATTTTGTAGCAGATAGGGATTTGGTACAGGAATTATAAACTAAAGGAATGAGATCCATACCAATAAGGTTTGGAACATTGGGTGCAACGTATAATACTGCAGAGAGTTGTCTATCTCTATATAGTACAGTGCAAGAAACTGGTTTGGCCGTAATTGAGTGTCCAGTAACTCCCTCTATAGCTACATTATTGGAGTTATCTGTAATATGATGATGGTTAGAAGATAAAGAAATTTGAGAGCCTGTGTCAAGCAAGAATGTAGTAGGGATTGTTTTTCCAGAAGAAATTTTAACATTTAATATATGGTCTGTTATCATATTTTTTGTAAAAAAATATCTTTTAAAGTGAGGGTAGGGGGTTTAAAATTAACTTTTAATTGTGTCTCCGGCCCCCGCTCCATTGTGTGAAATGTGGTCGGGGGCCCTGGGAGTTTCCCTGGCCAATTTGAGAAGGATTATTTTGGGGTTTTCTGAAGGGATTGTTTTGTGTGTAAGTAAGGTTAGGAGTTCTGTCATATTCTCTCTTGAAAGGGTTATTACTGTATTTTCTTTGAACAGGATTTTGGGGTGGGCCTCTTCTGAAAAAAGGATTATTATTCTTCCAATAGGATTTTTGTTGTTTTAAGTATGTCTTATTTGGTTGCATTTGCCTATTGGTTTGTGGGTACATATTTTGAGTTCCTCTATTATAATTTGGTTGCCTTCTTATAAAAAATGAGTATGAATTTTTGTTGTCAGGTTTTGAAGGTTTTGCCTGAAAGGTATATTTTTTGTCAGAAATTAAGTCCTCATGAAGAATAAGCTTTTGCTTAATCTCCTCTGGAGTAGAGGCTCCAGCTAATAAATTTTGCAATTATATTTTATAGCCCTCTGGGGCATTTCTGATTAGGCATCTAATAATACCATCTACGTCCTTGCTATTCCAAGGATTATCTTCATCCTCATAGATGCCATTTAATAGTGTAAGTTTCCTTAATTGGTGTTGTAATTGGCCTAAATTGTGCCATTGCTTGGAAAATTGAGAAGATGAAAAATCAATATGTGGGAAGGCCCTTTTCCAAGCTTTTGAAATCCAGTGCCACAAAGATGCAACTGTATTTCTTCCTTGTCTTTCAATATCATTAGTTAATTGCTGTTTTAGTTTGGGTAATTCTATTGCATCAATTACTTGTGTTAGTTCATCAGCACTAAGTAAGGTAGTGTTTCCTCCCTTTTTAAAAATTTGGATTAGCCAATCAACATCTGACTTGTCTCCTTTAATTAGTAATGATCTTAATTCTGACAATTCCTGTCTAGTAAATGTTGTAAATTCTACTGTTTCTCCTTCAACTTCCCCTGTATCTTTCTTTAAAATCTTTTTTCTAACTACCACCGGCTGAGCAGAATATTTAGATATAACTTTTCTAGCTAGAGTTTTTCCTAAATCATTGTCTTCCTGCAGGTTATGTATGGTATGTAATAAAATAGGAACTATTTCTTCAGGTGGTGCCCTTTCCACAACTAGTATTAAGGTGGCAGGGTCATTTGTTACATCCTTAGGTAGCCTAGGGGTGTGTTTTAATTTACATTTAGTTTTCAAAGAATCCTCTAGGGTGCGCCATTTACTTTCTGCTGGAATATTGGCTAGAGGATTAGATTGCTTATTTAATTTCCTCCAGAAATTTCTCAATATTTGCATTATTGATTTTTATTGCCTTGAAGGCAGTCCGGACAAATATTTATTCTTGGGCCAAATCTACCAAAGGGATAGATGAAACAGTGGGAAGGTTCCCTTTGAGTTACAGAAGTGTTAGCATCACACAGAAAAGAATGAGCCCTTTTAATAATCTTAAGAATTTTTGCTAGCACTTTAAAACAGAAGTATTTAAAAATAGTTTTTAATATTTGCTCTGCCATATATATATAACATTAATATAATATTTATATATTATTCTGTGTGATCAATTTAGAAGAAATTCTCTGCCGAGAGTACTTCAGTCCTGTTTATGCCACAGGTGTGTTTTCCTACGTAAGCAACTGGTTGGTATAATCCGCCAACTTGGACCCCTTGATCGGAGCTCCCCATATCGAAACTTATTTTCGAGTGCCTTCCTCGGAGCTGCCTCCAAAGCTCACTCCTCCTATGTAAACAGCCAGTTGGTATAATCTGCCAACTCGGACCCTGAATGGCAGGTGACCTGCTAGGACCCTCAGGCATTCGCCAGTCGGGAGTCAGGCCACCCTTGGGATGCCTTACAGGTGAACGGCTTAAGTTTTAAAGTAGGCAAGGAGTTTTCCCGGAGTAACACTGATACAAGTTCTTTTTGGTTTACTTCCAATGTCGGGTGGATGGTTTAAGCTTTAAAGTAGGCAAAAACACTTACTTCAGAGTCTCAGCTGGAGTTCCCACTTTCTCAGTGCCAAATTTTAGTCTCGCTGTGCTCGAGAAAATTTAGTTTAGAACTTTTGGTACTTCACCCCCTTAGAAAAATCAATTTTAATTACACGTGCCGACTACGCCAAATGTTCCAATTATCTATAGGAACGTATGCACAGGTGACCCAGGCGCCTCATTTGGATATACCAATACAGACGTCAAAGGGTACTTACTATTAATTAATATGGCCGAGCTTAACCAAAAACTAAGAAGAGAGAAGACACAGGGGATAAACAATGCAAGAAATCACACAGGTTTATTTACCAGAGAGCTGATGGGTTTCAGTCCTTGACAGGCCACCCAGAGACACTCTCTGACAGAGACACACGGAGGTCGTCAAAATATGCCGCGGCAAGGAGCTCGGTCTCTTGACTCGAAGAGAGGCCTCTTAACAGTCTGGGCTCAAGGCAGAGCAGGAATGGCAGTTTGGCAGTTTGGCAGTTTCCAGGGGGGAGGAGAACGGTTGTCTGTGGAGGGCAGACAAACGTCTGTCTGCTGCTGTGAGAGTCCTTCTTTTATGCCCCATGGGTGGGCGTCTTCAGTGTCTCATATCAGTGTGCTCCGGTGGCCTTCTGGGCTTATCAGGGTACACACGCAGGGGGTTACAAGGTACTTATCAGGATTGCACATGCAGGGAGTTGTTTGTCAGAAGTTACAAGTTATTTGTCAGGAGTTAACATGCAGGGTGTTACCAGTTACTTATCAGGGTCTCACACACACACACACACACAAATTAAGTTCCTCTTCTAAGTAAAGTTTAAAATTCACTCTAATAAAAAAATGAAATTTGATTATACTTATACTAACTAAACTTATTACTATAACATCAAGAAGATTGAAATTATATTAAGCATCTCGGATCACAATGGCATGAAACTAGAGATCAACTACAATTTAAAAAGCTCAAAATCATCCAAACACATAGAGGCTAAATAGCATGCTATTAAACAATTAATGGGTTACCAATAACAGCAAGGAAGATATCAAAAATTACCTGGAAAAAAGATGAAAATGAACACACAGCAACATAAAATCTATGGGACATAGTGAAAGCAGTCCTGAGTTTATAGCATTACAGGCATACTGCAAGAAGCAAAAAAAAAAAAACTCAAATAAATATCTAACCCTACACCTAAAAGAACAACAAGAAAAGCCCATAGAAATAGAAAGAAGGAAATAATAAAGATCAGAGCAGAAATAACTGGCACAGAGACTAAGAAAACAATACAAAACATCAATGAAATCAAGAGCTGTTTTTTTGGAAAGATAAGCAAGATTGATGAACCATTAGCCAGACTCATCAAAAAACAATTAGAGGACCCAAATAAATAACATCAGAAACAAAAGTGGAGCAGTAACAATTGATACCACAGAAATACAAAGGTTTGTAAGAAAACACTATAAACAGCTACATGCCAACAAGCTGGACAAGCTGGAGGGAATAGACAAATTCCTTAAAAAATACAATCTCCCAATCAGGAAGAATCAGAAAATTTGAATAGGCCACTAGCAGCTGAGGAAATAGAAGCAGTAATCAAAAAGCTCCCAGCAAACAAAAGCCCTTGTCCGGATGGCTTCACAGGGGAGTTTTACCAAACATTCAAAGAAGAGCTAACACCTACACTCCTCAAACTATTCCAAAAAATCCAAGAGGAAGGAACATTTCCAAGCTCTTTTTATGAGGCCAGCATTATCCTAATTCCAAAACCAAATAAAGGCACTACAAAGTAAGAGAATTACAGGCCAATATCCCTGATGAACATAGATACTAAAATCCTCAAAAAATATTAGCAAATCACATCCAGCAATATATTACAAAGATCATACACCATGATCAAGTAGGATTTATTCCAGGAATGCAAGACTGGAACATTCACAAATCAATAAACGTCATACATCACATAAACAAGTTGAATGACAAAATTTACATGATCCTATCAATAGATGCAGAAAAAGCATTTGACAAATCCAACACCCATTTTTTATTAAAAAAAGTCTC
Source organism: Myotis lucifugus (assembly GCF_000147115.1). NCBI lineage: Eukaryota > Metazoa > Chordata > Mammalia > Chiroptera > Vespertilionidae > Myotis > Myotis lucifugus. The sequence goes on along the minus strand of NW_005871470.1, from coordinate 550,952 downwards.
AGCAAAGTGGGAATAGAGGTATCATATCACAACATGATAAAGGCCATATATGACACAGCAAACCTCATACTCAATGAGAAAAAGCTAAAACCATTTCCCAAAATAACAGAAACAAGACAGGATGTCCATTTTCACCACTCTTGTTCAACATAGTACTGGAAGTATAAGCCATAGCATTCAGACAAGAAATAATAGGCATCCAAGTTGGAAAGGAGGAAGTAAAATGATCATTATTCACAGATGACATGATATTGTACATAGAAAACCCTAAGTACTCCACCAAAAAATTACTAGATTTAATAAATAAATATGGCAATGTAGCAGGATACAAAATTAACACCCAGAAATCAATAGCATTTTTATACATCAATAATGAATTCTCAGAAAGAGAAACTAAACAAACAATCTCATTTACCATTGAAAATTAAAATTAAAATATTTAGGAATAACTTAACCAAGGAAGTAAAAGACCTGTACATGGAAAACTATAGAACATTGAAAAAAGAGATAGAAGAGGATATGAAGAAGTAAAAGAATATACCGTGTTCATGGATTGGTAGAATCAACATCATTAAAATGTCCATATTACCAAAAGCAATCTACAGATTCAATGCAATCCCTATTAAAATGCCAACAGCATATTTCACAGATTCAGAACAAATACTCCAAAAATTCATATGGAACCAAAAAAAAGAGCCCAAAGAGCCTTAGCAATCTTGAGAAAGAAGAACAAAGTTGGAGAAATCACAATACCACATATCAAGTTATACCACACCATGAAAGTTATACTACAAAGCCACTGTAATCAAAACAGCCTGCTTCTGGCACAAGAACAGACATATAGATCAATGAAATAGAATAAAGATCCCAGAAATTGACCCAAGCCATTATGCTCAATTAATATTTAGCAAATGAGGCAAGAGCATACAAAGGAGTCAAGACAGTCTCTTCAATAAACGGTATTGGGAAAATTGGTCAGATACATGCAAAAAAAATGAAACTAGACCACCAACTTACACCATACACAAGAATAAACACAAAATGGATAAAATACTTAAATGTAAGTCATGAAACCATGCAAATCCTAGAAGAAACCATAGGCAGCAAAATCTCAGACACCTCTCATAACAATATGTTTACAGATACATCTCCTAGGGCAAAGGAAACTAAGGAGAAAATACACACATGGGACTACATCAATATAGAAAGCTTCTGCACAGCAAAAGAAACCATCAACAAAATGAAAAGGGAACCCACTGTATGGAGAACATATTTGGCAATGATACATAGGATAAATATTTAATATCCAAAATATATAAGGAACTCATATAACTTAACAAAAGGAAGACAAACAATCCAATTTAAAAATAGGAAAAGGACCTAAATAGACACTTCTCCAAAGAGGACATACAGATGGCCAAGAGACATATGAAAACATACTCAAAGTCACTGATCATCAGAGAGATGCATATTAAAACGACAATGAGGTATCACCTCACACCTGTCAGAATGGCTACCATCAACAAATCAACAAATGACAAGTGCTGTCAAGGATGTGGAGAAAGGGGCAACCTAGTGCACTGCTGGTGGGAAAGCAAGCTGGTGCAGCCTTTATGGAAAAAAGTATGGAGTTTCCTCATCTATATATATAAAAGCCCAACAACCAAATGGCGGAACAACCTGTCGACTAGTTGCTATGATGCGCACTGACCACCAGGAGACAGACGCTCAGTGCGCACCCACAGCAGGAGCAGCCACTCAGAGGGTGGGCCCATAGCTGCTCGGCTGACCAGGATGAGCAGCACTCCCACAGCAGGCTGATTCCCACAAGCCACATCCCCCACCAGTGCACAAATCTGTGCACCAGGCCTCTAGTATAATTAATAATTGAACTGCCATTTCATCCAGTGATCCAACTTCTGAGAATATGTCCTAAGAATCCCAAAACACTAATAGAAAGAATGTACACACCCCTATGTTCCTAACATCACTATTTACAATGGCTAAGGTCTGGAAACAGCTCAGTGCCCATCAGTAGATGAGTGGATACAAAGCTGTGGTACATTTACACCATGGAATACTAGGCAGCAGTAAAAAATAAGGATCTCTTACCCTTTGAGGTAGCATCGAGTAACCTGGAGAGTATTATGCTAAGTGAAATAAGCCATTCAGAAAAAGACAAATACCATATGACCTCACTTATGTGTGGAATCTAATGAACAAGATAAACTGATGAACAAAATAGAACCAGAGACATGGATGCATGGAGCATACTGACAGATTTCAAAGAGGAGGGGTGGGGGTGGGGGTAAATGGATAAAGGAAGGTGAAAAGATTAACCAAAGAGCATATGTGTGCTGCCCATGGACACAGACAACAATGTGGTGAAGACTATGGTAGGCAGGCTGGGAACTGGGTGCAGGTGAGCAGAGGAAAGAAAACTTGGGGACATCTGTAATATTGTCAAAAATAATTTTTAAAAAAGTCAATGAGGGGGGAAAATGCAGTATGACCTCAGAACTAAAAAAGAAAAGAAAAGGGGAAAAAAAGAAGAGGAGAGGAGAGGAGAGGAGAGGAGAGG
>NW_005871470.1:536898-548129 GCF_000147115.1 Myotis lucifugus | reverse complement strand
GTATTTTCCTGTTTAATATAATAGGTAGAATGGATCTCTTGCACTGCGTCGAGTCCGCATATGGGATAAGATGGGAGGAAAAAGAAATTGCAGGGAAGGCAAGGTAAGGGAAAGGAAAGTGAAGGGAAGGGAAGGGAAGGGAAGGGAAGGAAAGAAGAAAAGGAAAAAAAGGACAGGGAAAAAGGCTTCTCTCAGGAACTGTAAGTGTTTTTGAGTGAGGGGAGCCAGAATATAACCTGCAGGTGGCTGAGATGCTGAGGAATGGACCTGTCAGAGAGGCATTTTGCTGTCTTTGGTTTTTTATTGCTTTTTCCCTATTTTGAGGACTAATTTATGTGCCACCATGTCACTTCCCCAGGGTATGCTTGTCTCCTCCCTGGGCTTGGACCACTTGCTTCGGCTGCCATGACCTCGCTTGCTCCCTCATCAGATGGGTCTTCTGGGGCAGATGTCCCCAAGCCAGTTCATGGATATCTGCTGTTGGAACACTAGCTCCTCGCCCAGAGAAGGAGAGCAGGTGAGGAAGCCAGGGCTCTCCTGTGCTTTGATAGGCAGCCACATGCTGTTTCATGCAAGACTTGCGGCTCATCCTCCAGTTCTGGCACTGGGGACTGTAGTGAAGTAGGTGCTTTCAAATTAATGCCACCATTTTCCCCACTCTCTACCTCTGGCTTTTAAACATTACTCCATGATATATTGTAGTTTCTCTACTGTCATCTGCTCTAGCACTACCAAAGGCTCCTGCAGCCTCAAGGCTTCCACAGGCTCAGCTTGGCTGGACTCAGAAAGGCTGTCTCTCCTTTCTACTTCCAGGCCAGTGTGAGCCCTGCGAGGCAAGGTGGAGGGCCGGGTCCTCAGCAGGCATCCTGTTAATATATCTGGAAGGATAAGGGAGTCAGTGCCCTGGGGAGCGGATGTGGACCAATAAGAAATAGGAGATGGGAAGCACTCTTCAGGTAAATCCTTTCTCTTTCTTCTCATCTCTCATAAATTTTCTAAAGCATGGTAATTCCACATGGCTTTCTGTAAGGTAAACCATGTGACCAAACAACCAGTTTTACTTTCTTGTGAAGCTATGGCTGACTCATAACAAATTAGCCCCCTGGTCCCCTCACCTCCTACTTTTTTAAACAGCTTTGTTAAGATACTAGAGGCCCAGTGCATGTCCCTTAGCCCGGCCTGCACTCTTTCCAATCTGGGACCCCTCGGACAACCCTCTCGCAATCCAGGACCGCTGGCTCCTAACCGCTTGCCTGTCTACCTGCCTGATCCCCCTAACTGCCTCTGCTTGCTGGCCTGGTCGGACCCTAACTGCCCCCCTGCCGGCCTGGCCACCCCCTAACTGCTCATCTGATGGCCTGGCCACCTCCTAACTGCTCCCCTGCCAGCTTGATTGCCCCTAACCACTTCTGCCTTGGCCCCCACCACCGTGGCTTTGTCCAGAAGGAAGTCGGACATCCGGAAGATGTCGGATCGACCTGGTATAATTAGCATATTACCCTTTTATTAGTATAGATAATACTAGATGACTCACCCATTTAAAGTGTACAATTCAATGGTTTAGTATGCTCATAGGATCCTGCAACCATACCATGAATTTAGAATATTTCATCAACCCAAAGAAAACTTATAACCATAAATAGTCTCTCCGCACCCCCTCAGGCCTAGACAACTAATCTACTTTCTGTTTCTATAGAGTTGCTATTCTGGACATGTCATATATGGTAATTAGAGTCTTATAATAGCTGGTCTTTGTGACTGGCTTCTTTCACTTAGCATAAATTACCATTATTTTTTCAAGTTCATCCATGCTATAGCACATATTAGCTCTTCCCTTTGTGTATGGATAGTTTACATTTTATTTGACCATTCAACAAGTGATGACCATTTGGATTGTTTTCACTTTCTGGCTGTTATGAATGATGCTTCTAAAAGTAATCATGTACAGCTTTTCAAATGAATATGTTTTCATTTCTCTTGGAGATTATATATATATATATATATATATATATATATATATATATATATATAACCTGGTGCATGAAATTCGTGCACTGGGAGGGGGGATTACCCCAGCCTGGCCTGTGCCCTCTCATAGTGCAGGAGCTCCACAATGATTGCCCCCAAGAGGTAGGCCCCGCCCATCCATCTGGGGCTCCTCGATGGATTGCCCCAAAGAGGTAGGCCCGCCCATCCATCTGGGGCTCCTCGATGGATTGCCCCAAAGAGGTAGGCCGGAGCCAGGAGTCCCAACCACGTGGCGTGCATACAGGGCTGCGGGAAGCCTGGTGGAAGCCACACAGAGCAGCCTCTGGGGCCCTGCCCCCACGATGCACATATGGGGTCGCAGGAAGCCCGCCTCTGCTGTGCGTGCAGCCATCTTGTGATGGCGTGAGAGCATCATGCATGAGGCGTGACGACTACTCAGCCTTTTATTAGTAAGGATAAAATTGTTGGGACATGTGTTAATTCTTTGTTTAATATTTTGAGAAACAGCCAAAATGGACCATTTTAGATTTGCACTAGCATTTGAGAGTCCCACTACTTTCTTGCCATGATTGGTGGGATTGGTACTGCCTGCCTTTTTGTTAGTTTGCTTGTCTAGCGTTCTCATGGGTATGAAGTGATATCTCATTACTATTTTGATTGGCATCTCTCTAATGACTATTGATGTTGAGCTTTTTTATCATGTGTTTATTGACTGTGTATATTTTTTAAGAAATGTCATTTTAGATTCTTTACTCACTTTTTAATTGACCTATTTATCATTTGATTATTGAGTTGTAAGAGTTCTTTTTTTCTTTAAATCTTTATTGTTGAGGTTATTACAGATGTATCTCTTTTTCCCCCCATTGCCCCCCTTCACCTGGTTCCTGCCCCACCCCAGGCCTTCGCCACCCTATTGTCCGTGTCTATAGGTAATGCTGGTATGCATATAAGATCTTTGTTATCTCTCCACTCCCCCAACCCAATTCCCTCTGAGAATCATCAGTATATTCCATTTCCATGCCTCTGATTCTATTTTATTCACAAGTTTATTCTGTCCATTAGATTTCTTATTCATTCATTTTGATTTTTAGATTCAATTGTTGATAGGTATGTATTTGTTGCAACTTTGTTGTTAATATTTTTTTATCTTTTTTTCTTCTTCTTCTTCCTCTTCTTAAAGAATACCCTTCAACATTTCATATAATACTGGTTTGGTGGTGATAAACTCCTTTAGCTTTTTCTTGTCTGTGAAGCTTTTTATCTGACCTTCACTTCTGAATGATAGCTTTGCTGGGTAAAGTAATCTTGGTTGTAGGTTCTTGCTATTCATCACTTTGAATATTTCTTGCTCATTCCCTTCTGGCCTGCAAAGTTTCTGTTGAGAAATCAGCTGACAGTCGTATGAGCATTTCCTTGTAGGTAACTAAATGTTTTTCTCTTGCTGCTTTTAAGATTCTCTCTTTGTCTTTAACTTTTACCATTTTAATTATGATGTGTCTTGATATAATCTTCTTTGGGTTCCTCTTGTTTGGGATTCTCTGTGCTTCCTGGACTTGTAAGTCTATTTCTTTCACCAGGTAGGGGAAGTTTTCTGGCATTATATCTTCAAATAGGTTTTCAATCTCTCTCTCTCTTCTTCTTCTGGCACCCCCAGAATATGAACACTGGTACGCTTGAAGTTGTCCCAGAGACTCTGTACACTATCTTCATATTTTTGGATTCTTTTTCTTTTTGCTCTTCTGGTTGGGTGTTTTTGCTTCCTCATATTTCAAATTATTGATTTGATTCTCAGAATCTTCTACTCTACTGTTGAATCCCTGTATATTATTCTTTATTTCTGTCAAGGTATGCTTAATTTATGACTGATTCTTTTCCATTTTTTTTGGAGGTTTCTAGAAGATTCTTGAGTAACCTTATAACTGTGGTTTTGAACTCTACATCCAGTAGTTTGCTTGCTTCTTCCATTTCTTTCATTTGTGACATGTTTCTTTGTCTCTGCATTTTGGCTGCTTCCCTGTGTTTGTTTCTATGTATTGGGTACAGCTGCGAAGTCTCCTTGAGTTGATAGAGTGGCCTTGTGTGGTAGGTATTCTATAGGGCAGTGATGGCGAACCTTTTGAGCTCAGCGTGTCAGCATTTTGAAAAACCCTAACTTAACTCTGGTGCCATGTCACATATAGAAATTTTTTGATATTTGCAACCATAGTAAAAGAAAGATTTATATTTTTGATATTTATTTTATACTAGAGGCCCAGTGCACAAAAATTTGTGCACTCGGGGGGGAGAGGGGGTGCCTCAGCCCGGTCTGTGCCCTCTCACAGTCTGGGACCCCTCAGGAGATAACGACCTGCTGACTTAGGCCCGCTCCCGGGTGGCAGAGGGCAGGCCCAATCCCTAGGTTCAGCCCTTGGTCGGGCTCAGAGCAGGGCCAATGGGGGAGTTGGGGTGCTGCCCCCTGTCATGCACAGAGCAGGGCAGATAGGGAGGTTGTGATGCCACACCTAGTCATGCTCAGGGTACGGCCGATTGGGGGGTTGGGGCACCGCCCCCTGTCACACTCAAGGCAGAGTAGATAGGGAAGTTGCGGCGCCACCCCCTGTCATGCACAGAGCAGGGCCGATCAGGGGGTTGGGGTGTTGCCCCCTGTCACGCACAGAGCAGGGTCAATCAGGGGGTTGAGGAACTCCCCCCTGTCACGCACAGAGCAGGGTCAATCAGGGGGTTGAGGAACTCCCCCCTGTCATGCACAGAGCAGGGCGGATCAGGGGGTTGGGGCGCCACCTTCTATCACCCACAGAGCAGGGCTGATCAGGGGGGTTGGGGCGCTGCCACTGTCACACTCAGGGCAGGGCCAATGGGGAGGTTATGGCTCTACCCCGTCACACACAAAGCAGGGCAGATCAAGGGGTTGGGGCACCTTCCCCTGTCACAGACAGAGCAGGGCCGATCAGGGGGTTGGGGCACCTTCCCCTGTCACACACAGAGCAGGGCCGATCAGGGGGTTGGGGAGCTTCCCCCTATCAGGCACAGAGCAGGGCTGATCAGGGGGTTGGGGCACCTTCCCCTGTCACGAACAGAACAGGGCAGATAGGGAGGTTGTGGCCCCGCCCCCTGTCACACACAGAGCTGCAGGGCGATCAGGGGGTTTGGGCACTGCCCCCCATCACGCTGATCCTGGTGCCGGGAGGCTCGCGGCTCTGCTGATCCCGGTGCTGGGAGGCATATTACCCTTTTACTATATAGAATAGAGGCCTGGTGCATGGGTGAGGGCAGGCTGGTTTGCCCTGAAGGGTGTCCTGGATCCGGGTGGGGGTCCCACTGGGGTGCTTGGCCAGTCTGGGTGAGGGGCTGAGGGCCATTTTCAGGCTGGCGGGTGACTGAAGCTCCCAACCTGTCCTTTTTTTCTTTTTCTTTTTTTATTCTGGGCCAGCTTTAGCTCTGAGGCTTAGCTGCTGAAAGCAGGTTTCTGGCCTTTGTTTAACTTCTGTATTTGATACAATGTTGCGGTCCGGCTGGCTGAAGCCTGGCTGACTAACGCAGGTTTCTGGGGTTTTGTTTAGCTTCTATATTTGCAACATAGTTGCTTAGAGTTGCAGCTGAGAGGCCAGCAAGTCAGGCAGGGAACGTTGGAGTCCGCAGTCACTGGAGCAAGCAAGCCTCTCTGTTCACTTCAGTGCATGGCTGCCGGCCGCCATCTTGGCTGGCAGTTAATTTGCATATCGCCCTTATTAGCCAATGGGAAGGGTAGCGGATGTAAGGCTAATTACCATGTTTCTCTTTTATTAGATAGGATATTTAAATGCCATTTAACAAAGAAAAATCAACCAAAAAAAAAAAGTTTCTTGTCAGAGGTGTCATAGGTTCGCCATCACTGCTATAGGGCCTAGTGGCTCAGCCTCCTCATTCACTTAAGCTGAGAGCTCTAGATGTACCCCTTTGTGGACTGTGAGCACAGTCTTGTTTTAGTTGAGCCTTGATTGCTGTTGGTGTCACTGGGAGGAATTGACCTCAAGGCCAACTGGCTGTGAGGACCAGCTGTCACTACAGTGGGAGAGCTGCTGTGTAGGAGACACCCCTATGGAGCAGGACTTGCTTCAGTGGAGCTTTGGTGCTCACTGAGTCTGCCTCTTGAGTGTCACTTATGGATGTGTAGAGTTTTAATCTGGTATGGTCTGACACTAACCACTGGGTACACTGGCTTTTGGGTCTCTAGGGAAGTGCAAAGTCAGCCACTGCCTGGGGCCACCCATCAGGAGCTACAGAGAGATCTGCAGATTCCTCTTCGTTGTATCAGGTTTGGAAATGCCCAGGTGAGGCCCAGCTGTAAAGCAAGGCAAGATGCTGCTGGTGTGGGATCTTGGACCTTTTATTGATAGGTTTGGGGCTTCGTGACCCAGCTGCAGTTTGTTTGAGAGATTATAGCCTGAGTAAGAACATGCCATTTATATGCAAAAGCCACTGCACACAATTTATGTGGGGTTGTAAATTGGATGAGGCAGGGTCTTAGGGAATCACCTGGGTGGAGCAAACAGAAATAGCTGCCAGTCAGCCATACACCAGGGAGGTCCCACCTAAGAACAATGATCCCTGTGAGTACCTCCATCTGAGAGAAAGCCACCGCCACGTTCCTGCCCTGATTCCAGATAATTCAGTTCCTCCTCATATGTATCTGTGTCCCCCAGAGCCTCACCCTGTTGCTAGAGCTAACAGGAAGCAGAATCTTGTAAGTTCAGTTCATGGTGCCGGCCTTTTAAGAGGAACAGCTGGGTCTACAGCAGCATCTGTGTCACTGAGCCCCAATCTGTACTGTTTTTTATAGCCTGTAGTTCTTACTGCCCATAGGAACTTCTCTTCCCAGCTCTGGGACCCTGGGATGGGGGTCTGGTGTGAAGCTGGGACCCCTTGCTCCTCTGGGGAGCCTCCACAGAGACAATCTCCCTCCAGATTAAAAATGCAGCACACCTCCACACTTCCACACCTCCTACCGGTCTCAGTGCACTTTCTTATTTACCTCTCTAGTTGTAGGACTTCCATTCAGCCAGCTTTCCAGCGGTTCTGGATGATGATTATTCTGTGTTTTAGCTGTAATTTTGATGTGGTTGTGGGTGGCAGCGAGTACAAGCATTTACCTATACCACCATCTTCAAATCTCTCATGAGTTTTTTATATGTCCAGCATATAAATCCCTTATCACATATGTGATTTACAATTTTTTTTATATTATGTGAGTGTGGTTTTTACTTCCTTAATTATATAGTTTGGATCAAAAGTTTTTTATTTTGATTTATCTATTTTTCCTTTTATCGGTTGTGGTTTTGTTGTGTATGAGAAAGGTTTTGCCTAATCCATTTGTGAGATTTTAATTCTATTTTATTACTAAGAAGTTGCAGCTAGATACTAGCCTTCTTTAACCCTTCCTGACTCAATTTTCCAATGATTTTTATTGAGTTTGTTGAGGGAGAATTATCTGCACGCACTAGTCTAAACTAAGAAAAGAAATATAAACCATCCTGCAGTTTGATATGAAGAGGTGTTGAGGTAGTGACAATGAATATAAATTCTCATTTTCTATTGAGCACTCTTTTTCTTAAAGTATGTTTTCATTGATTTTAGAGAGAGAAAAAGGGAGAGGGAGAGGGAGAGGGAGAGGGAGAGGGAGAGGGAGAGGGAGATAGAAACATCAACTAGAGAGAAACATCATAAATCAGGTACCTCCTGAACGTCCCTTCCTGGGGATCAAGCCCGCAACCCAGCATGTGCCCTGACCCAGGAATCAAACTGGGGTCTTCTTGGCTCCTGGGTTGATGCTCAACCACTGAGCCATGCCAGCTGGGCTGTTGAGCAGAGCACTCTGTCATTGCCACAGAGTTTTTATTTCTTATACTAGAGGCCCAGTGCACAAAAATTTGTGCACTTGTGTGTGGGGTCCCTCAGCCCGGCATGTACCCACTCGCAGTCTGGGACCTCTCGGGGGATGTTCGCCTGCTGGCTTAGGCCCGCTCCCCAGGGGACCAGGCCTAAGCTGGCAGTCAGACATCCCTCTGGCAGCCTGGGAGCCCTTGGGGGATTTCCACTTGCCAGCGGGGAGCAGGCCTAAGCTGCAGTCGGACATCCTTAGCACTGCTGAGGAGGCGGGAGAGGCTCCTGCCACCACCGCTGTACTAGCAGCCGTCAGCCTGGCTTGTGGCTGAGCAGAGCTCCCCCTGTGGGAGCGCACTGACCACCAGGGGGCATCTCCTACATTGAGCATCTGCCCCCTGGTGGTCAATGTGTGTCATAGTGACCAGTCATTCCCAGTTGTTCTGCTGTTAGGGTCTGATCCAGTGTCCCGGATCAGAGTGGGTATTCTGCTGGGGTACCTGGCCAGCCTGGGTGAGGGGCTGAGGGCCGTTTTCAGGCTGGCCACACCCCCTTCAGGGTGGGGGTCCCCACTGGGGTGCCTGGCCAGCCTGGGTGAGGGGCTGAGGGCTGTTTGCAAGCTTGTCAAGCCCCCCCAGTGGGGACCCTCACCCTATGGGGGTGTGGCCAGTCTGGGTGAGGGGCTGAGGGCCGTTTTCAGGCTGACCACGGCTGGGCTAGAAGAAGTATCTGGGATTTATTTAACTTCTATAATTGAAACTTTGTTGCCTTGGTCCCACTCAAAGCCTGGGTTGCCCCTAGCAACCCATGTTCCCAGCCCCTCCTTGAGCGGAGGCCAGGGAAGCTGGAAGCAGGTATCTGGGGTTTATTTATCTTCTATAATTGAAACTTAGTTGCCTTTAGCTGAGCTCAGGGCTGGCCAGGGCAGACAGGAAACTTAGCTTCCTCCATCACCGGGGCAACCTCAGCCTCCTGCTTGCTCCAGCTCCATGGCCACCACCATCATTGTGATGGAGTGAGGGCTAATTTGCATATTACTCTTTTATTAGATAGGATAGAATAAGAAATGTGCTTCAAAATAATAAAATTTAACATTAAGTGCCAGATAGTGTACCTGTCTCATCTCGTGTGCACTCCTAGTCACTCCATCAGGCAGCTATTATTAACCTCCCCTTCTCATATGAGGACACCTTGAAAGGTGAGTAATTGGTCACCTGGCTGATGTAGAGCTAGGAGTGAATCCACAGGATTCATCTCGGCACCCTTTCATAAACTCTGTTGTGCTGCTTTTTGGAACAAATAGACCTTAATAACAAAATCTTTTACACGGAACATTCAGGCTTGCCATGAAGTTTCTCAAAACTGGGTTTTCACATGTATTCATGGAGCTTGTTCTTCAGCTTATTGCTTTTTTTTTTTTTAGTGCTATGTTAAGTTTACAGAGAACTAGAACTTTCTTTCTTTGAATCACTGCTCATGGAATCCAGTAGAGTCATACCTCCTCTTTTTCCTCCTCATTATAGAGACCATCTGCCCAGGGTGCCAGGACCTCCTGGTTTATACCGGGTCTGGCATGTATGGGTAGCTTTTCTTACTCTCAGAAGGGCCCTGGTTCAGATGAAGGTCACATGGTTGCCTGAGAAGTTTGTCACTGAAATGCCAAGGGGCCTATGGTGGCTGCCCACTAGGTGTCAGCAGTGTAACCCCCGGCGAGCACTCAGGGAAGTCCAATCAGGGAGAACAATTAGTGGATCCAGAGCTACCTGCAGCTTCACCACTCAGCACAGCGACAGAGAGAGCCAGGAGGAGAGAAGGGGCAGGTGCGAGGCAGCAGCCCTCGCTGGGAGCGGGGAGAGGAGGACCCCTCCCGGCAGGACTCCAGCGATGTCTGGAAGGAGCCTGAGGCATCCTTGTCAATTTTCATTCACAGGACCAAGCCCGTGTGCCGTGCCATGCAGTGAGAAACAGCTTTGCGCGAAGAGGGATTTTCCCTTCCCAGATGCGCTCCTCACCAGCCAGGTAAAGTCACACAGGTGCTCCCAGGGAACAGAGCTGCTGAACCACTGTGTGCGAGCAGAAGCGAGCTGCCTGAACAGAATCTCATCGAGGCCATTTGAGAGCATCTGCACTCGGGACTCGAGGCCGTGGACTGTGCTCGTGTCCTGCTGACCGGCGGACCCCTGTGCTCAGGACCCTTGAGGCAGGGCCCAGTGCGAGGGGCGGGAGGAGGCCCAGCATGGGCTTCCAGGCACCGGGGCCGCTTAGTCCTTGGCAGTGGCTGCTGCTGCTAGTGGCCCTCAAGGGTTCCAAAGCAACGTCTGATTTGAACAAACCCACGGATTCCACGGCCCAGCAGGAGCCTGGGGCTGGGTTTGCTGCTTCGGGCCCGGCTCTGGGTGAGATCACTGTCTTTGCTCTGGACTATGACTACGTGCAAGTCCCCTATGAAGTCACCCTCTGGATCCTTCTAGCTTCCCTCGCAAAAATAGGTGAGTCCCCCCACCTGGGCTGTGCACGTCTCCCACATGAGAGGCTGAGTGTGGCCGCGCCTGGGATGGGCGCCCAGTGTACTGCGGTGCTGTCACGTCAGCTCTGCCCTCGATTCCAGGGGGGGCACCAGCTCCGTGCAGCCGTTGGGGCTCAGGCCTGTGTGTTGGCATGTCAAGTGTACCTTCGGTCCTGGGTTGTTTTGATTTCTCCTCATTTCTGTGTGACAACCATGTGACATTAGTTGGTGTGCAGCAACCTCAAGGTTCTGTGCTTTAAAAATCACTGCAGAGTGAGGCACGCAGACCTCAGGACGATGGCCAATGGGAATTCACGAATCACATAAAGATTCTCTGTAAAACATTCTCCCTTCATTCTTGGTCATGTAGCCAGGGGCTTCAGCAGCGGCTCCCACTGTTAATTCTGTAAACTGGCAGAGAGCAACTCTTAGGTGCCTCGGTGATGGGAATAGGGACACAGGAGATTAGGTCTGTAGGTAGAATATAGATCTACACAGGAGCCTAATGCAGCCAGTGGGGCACCCATGCTTTCCTTTGTGAAATAAAGTGAATTCAAGTTGATGGATTAAATGCTAATCAAGGTTCTTTGTGCCAAACCCAATGTGATGATTTACACTCTGTGACCATTTAATTCCAAATGCCACCCCCTTTCTCCTTCAAACCTGCTACTGAGAGCCAAGGCCAGGTGGCTCAGTTGGTTGAAGCGTCATCCCAGCACCAAAAGGTTGTGGGTTCGATTCTGGTCAGAGCACATACCTAGGCTGAAGGTTCTATCTCCAATCAAGTCGAGTATGGGAGACAACTGATCACTGTTTCTCTGCCACATCTCTCTCTCTCTACAATCTGCGTCTTTCTCTCACTTCCTCTCTCTCTCAA
>NW_005871470.1:535134-536690 GCF_000147115.1 Myotis lucifugus | reverse complement strand
GGCCCATTTATATTAAACTGCAAAGCCTGGGTGGGAAATGGGGCTGAGCCATTAGATCCTGCCAGCTTATTCCCTTGGCATCAGGGACTGTTGGGCTCTGTCTCTTTCACCCTGACCCCTGGGATGTCGGGGGACAAGTGTATTAGTCAGGTGCTTCTGTCCTAACTGCCATTCCTTCTGAGCTAGTGAGGCATGGAGACTAAATGGAATTGTTACCCTGAAGAACTCTTGTGTGATTTGTCAAATGGTTAAGTTATACAAAGGGTTTCACATAATCTCTAAGAAGTGCTCACATAAGAATCGCTTTCTAAAGGGGTGATAGGCTCAGCGTAGAGCTGAGGGCCCAGCACCTCTCAGGCAGCCGCATGGACTGAGAACATTCAGGGTGGTCCTGGTGGGTTTTAAATGCTCCTTTGTACACACGGGAGGGATGCTGAGGCTGTTCTGGGTCAGGAACTAGATCTGCCCGGGACTGGCTAGTAACTGTGTCTCTCTACGTATCAGCTTGTTCGTCTGTGAAACTATTTTTAAAAACTTTATGGTTCAAATAAGGATTTTATAATATGAAAGAGGCTTATGCTCTATGTCAGTAAACATCGCAATGCAGAAAGGATGTCTTTTATCCAGGTTTGATGTTAGCATAAAGCACAGATTGCTCTTTACAGGTAGCATATGTGCCCAGACTCACTGTCTAGAAGTGTAGAGTGTTGTGTTCTTGATTTTCAAAGAGATATAATTTAACATACTTTAGAAAAAGAAAATAGCTTAAGTAGGTTTTCAGGTGGATCATGCGCATTCAAGTACAATTATATATTTGCTAGTCTTCCAGAATTCAGATTATTTTTACATTGTACATGAAAAGAAGGCATGTTTATTGAATACATACTAGGTGCCAATTACTGGGCTTGTAGATTTCTACATCGTGGTTCATTCACAAGGGGTGGGGGCGGGGGTAGGGGGGGAGACATAAAACTTTAAGGCAAGAAACCAATACAGACTGTCTTAGATTCTACATTATGAAATTTGAGTTAAGAGACAATTAATAATCATTATTATTATTCATTATTTCATTTACCATTCTAGCAGGTCACATTCACTGAGCGCTAGGCAATGTGTGAAAATGACCGTGGTCCCTGGCCTCAGGGACTTCGCTTCATGGGGAAGACAGGTGGATCCAGCGCTGCCTGGCAGGCCTCTGACAGGAAACATCACGACTCTCCCCAGTCCTTCTGATTTCATTATTTATTTATTTACTTATTTAAACATGTTTTTTATGGATTTTAGAGAAGAGGAAGGGAGAAGGGACAGAGAGAAACATCAATGAGAGAGAGAAACATTGATTGGCTGCCTACTGGGGGATGGAGACTGCAAATCCAGGCATGTGCCCTGACAGGGAATCGAACTGGCAACCTCCTGGTGCCCCCCAGAGGATACCCAACCAACTGGACCAACTGGCCTGGGCTCCCCAATCCTTTTTAAAACACCAACTATGCAAGTTGCAAAGAATGATACTATAGAACAAAAATAATACAAAGGCACCTCAGAACTTGATAGTT
>NW_005871470.1:533762-534801 GCF_000147115.1 Myotis lucifugus | reverse complement strand
GGGAGGAGGAGGGAACTAGAGGAGAAAGTTCTCTTCAGAAACAGAGAGAGCAGGATTTTAGAAGGAGACCTTATGCTGGTGTTAAAGCCAGTGGACTGAGTGTGTGGTCTGGGATAATGTCTCTTGAGGTGAATGCGCCATGGTATTAACCAGCCTGCTATAGTGAATGGAGAAGTTCAAAGTTATGGTCAGGGAAACACACATGCTCCCTGGATGGCTGACCCTAAAAAGTTCCAAAGGAGACATTCAATGGCTTCCCATGGTCTATGGGAGAAAAGCTACACTCCTTAACCTTGAATTCAAGGCCCCCATCATTTGGCTCAAAATCATCAGAGCATCTTTTTCCAATGCTCTTCCCAATTCCCGATTTGCCCCAGCCAGGTGGGTGCCCTCAATGAATCAAGCATATGTGGCTGGGCCATTCCTGTCCCTCTATTTTCTCTTGGCATTCTCCCAGCCTGAAATGTCTTCCATTTCGTCTATGTAAGTCACAAGCACTCTCCAACAGCCTGTTCAGCTTCTACTTACCATGTAACATCTTCTCTCATGAACATGCAGCCTGCTCACCCATTCCCTCACACACGTAATTCTCCCAGCAGGCCGCGGGCCACTGTGCAGAAGACATCTGGGTGGGCACATTGGCAGGTATAAAGGTGTCTACCATTCTCCTTTAGTCTGAGGAGTTCAGAGTTTAGTGGGTGAGGTAAGCATGCACACAGACACAGTAGAAAGGGGTCATTGTTGTCAGACCGGGACATATGACATTTTATAATCATTCGGGGGAAGACATATTATCTCTTTTTGGAAGAGATCAGGAAAAGCTTAACCTCAAAGATTGAGCAGGACCAGAAAAATTTGAATGAAAGAAAATCCAGGCAGCAACAACAGGGTAGGAAGATGAGAAGGGGCCACAGGGTGCAAAGGTGTGTGGGCTGGCTGTGGGGCGTTGGTTCGGAGAGAGCCCAGGGTGACGTGCTACGCTCTGGCTGCCCATCCCTGTCTGCTGGGACTTCACGGTGCATTTAGTGGGAAACTAAAA
>NW_005871470.1:475561-531668 GCF_000147115.1 Myotis lucifugus | reverse complement strand
CACAGGCTCGCCGCACGCTCTGTGTGCTGAGTGCCTTGTCACGCTGCCTGAGATGTGACGGTGATGAGAGAGGTGACAGGGGGCTGTGAATACGTGTTCCTTACGTGTCAGTCTGGACTGCATGACACTTGGAAAATGTGAAAGCTGGGCTTTGCTTAAGAGCCCTTCGAGAGGAACCGAAAAGGACTGAAGGCTAGCTCATGCATCGAGGCCCAGAGATGGCCGTGGCTGCGGGTGCTAGAATATTCCGGACTAGCCCTCCCATTGCTCAGTCTCATTACATTGCTGAAAACTTTCACCAGTTGTTAGTCTGAGATGTTGGTGTATACTTTGATACACTTTTCTTATCTTAAAACTTATAGCACATCACATAAGTAAAACTAGAATCCATTTTCAGTGTGAAGTCAAACCATACAAATTATACAGCAAAAGGCACCAAGCCTCCAGTGCCCCCTTCTCGCCCTTGATGAGACAACCCAATACACATGTAGATACATGTTATCTTACATGCATTGGGTAAGATTATGTTGTATTTTTGCTTTCCCAGGTTCTAGGAAGTGACATTTCTGGGTTAAAAAGTAGGTACATTAAAAATTTTAAAAGATGCTGCTGTTTTAATCACCACCTCTTTATCTGATTGATGAGGGAGGGACCCCACTCCTGTCAGGGAGTGGCAGGTAATCCTGGCCAGATGAGCTCAATAAAGCCAGGGAGGAGGGTGCGCACCCACGCAGGGCCACGGGCACATGCAGGGCCACGGGCACACACGCATGGTCACAGGCACACATGCATGGTCATAGGCACACATGCAGGGCCACAGGCACACACACATGGTCACAGGCACACACACATAGTCACAGGCGCACACACACAGGGCCAAAGGCACACACACATGGTCACAGGCACACACACAAGGCCACAGGCACACACGCAGGGCCACAGGCACACACGCAGGGCTACAGACACACACACATGGTCACAGGCACACACATGGTCACAGGCACACACACATGGTCACAGGCACACACGCAGGGCCACAGGCACACACACAGGGCCACAGGCACATAGGCAGGGCCACAGTGGGGTGTGAGAGGCAGGCTGAGTAGTGCTGAGAGGAGGGAGCCTCCTGGCTCTCATGGACGATGAGGTTGGTTGGTTGTTTGAAGAAGTCCACCAGCTGGCGGGGGCTGGAACCCACTACTCAGGGAGACACAGGAGCTGTGCCTGGTCCCCTTGATAGGAAGGTTATTGCTGGGGAATCTCATCCACAGGGTCAGAGCGGGGAGGGCCTTGCGGTTACCCACTTGAGGCCCTCCCTGTTTTAGCACCTGTCAAGGCAGAATGCAATATGGGACGTTAATGTTAGCTCTTACCCCATGGCTGCAAATGTTTCTCAGAAAGACTCTGTGGGCTTATATTCCTGCAGACAGTGCTCTGAGCATGTCTCCTGGTGTTGCATCAACAAGGGCATGTTTTCTTCATGCGTCCCAGCCTATGAGCAGAGGTGCCCCTGCCAGCATGCGCCTGCGGGGCGTGGCAGCACCTTTCCAGTGGCTGTGGGTCATTAATGTTTCTCATGCTGCAAATTGGAAGCTTTATTCTTTGGGGGTTGCCAGATTTAAAACAATACAGGACACCCAATTAAATTTGAATTTCATAGAAACTACAGATAATTTTATAAGTATGTCACAAATATTGAGTGCTGTCAATTTTTCTTGGGGACCGCGTATTGTTTTTATATTTAACTAGAGGCCTGGTACTCGAAATTCATGCATGGGGGGGGGGTCCCCTCAGCCCAGCCTACACCCTCTCCAATCCAGGACCCCTCAGGGGATGTCCAACTGCCGGCAGTCGGACATCCCCCTCACAATCCAGGACCACTGGTCCCTTATAATCCAAGACTGCTGGCTTCTAACTGCTCACCTGCCTGCCTGCCTGGTCACCCCCAACTGCCCCCCCTGCCAACCTGGTCACCCCCAAATGCCCCCCACCAGCATGGTTGCCCCTTAACTGCCCTCCCTGCAGGCCTGGTCACCCCTCACTGGTCCCCCTGCCAGCCTGGTTGCTGCCAACTGCCCCCCCTGCTGGCCTGGTTGCCCCACGCAGCCTGCTGTTCGGTGGTTTGGTCGCCCTTCACTGCCCCAACCCCTCCCGGCCTGGTCACCCCATGCAGCCTTCTGTTCAGTCCTTTGGTCGTCCCTCACTAACCTCCCTGCCGGCCTGGTTGCCCCACTCAGCCTGTTCGGTCATTCACTTGGTTGTTTCAGATGGGGCGGCTCTTGGCTCTTTATATATATAGATTGATTTGTAAGAAATCTTTAAATTATTTACATTTTAAACTCCTCAATATTGCATAAAAATCAAGTATTTTCTCCCATTCTGTTATTTTTTTTAAATTATGGTATCTATTATTCTATACAAGGTTTAAATTTTTATAAGGTCAACTCTAACTAAAGCATTCCTTCATTGCCTCGGAGTTCCTACCTTGCTTAGCACTGTGCCTAGCCAAAAGACAGGCAGCCATAATGTTTTCTGTTTTTCCCTTTACACTTACTTATTCACTCATCCGTCACATGGCATTTTATCATGACGACTTGCTTAAAACTACAAAGTGCGGAGGGAACGAAAGCTCTTGAAAAGTAGCCCAAGCTTTGCGGGTGGATTCCGCAAGGAAGGAGGCCCGCCCGTGAAGTGGGAAGAGAATGTATTTATTCATAAGAACAATCTTTAGCCAATGCACAGAGTACCAGAGTCGCCAGCCCTCACCCACTTTCCCGCTGGGCAGGTCCCTGAGAGCCCAGGTGTCAGAAAGTTGCCAGGGAGCCAGGCTCCAGGTGCCCGCAGATGTGCCCTTAGTGAGTGCAGCCCTGGGCCCTGGCAGGACCCCTCGGAGCCCCGCCCACCCAGACGGGGCCCAGACTCTCAGGGAGGGAACTTGGGGTCTGTGTGTGCCGCAGGCCCTGAGGTGCTGGCTCACCTGGAGAGGCCTGTGTGGAAGGAGGAGGACCTCCTTGGAGGGCGCTGCGTCTCTGAGCCCCTGTCCCGCGCCTTCTCCCTCAGGCATTTTCACGCTCTCCATCTTGTTACAATGGAGTGAGTGTCCTTCCTGGGACTTTCCTGCAAGGCCGGTGTGTGTATTTCATAGCGAGTCTCCCAGACGTCATCATCTGTCACTAACGTCTAAACTCTTTGGGCGCTTCAGTCACTGGAACCCCCTCCACGGGCAACCCCCCGAGTGACAGCCTCCAGCTGTGCTGGGCCGCCATGGAGTAACTTCTCATCTCAGCCTTCCCTCATAAGGGGGCCTCCTGGGGGCCTGCACGCTGTGTCATCGCAGGGGAACCTTTGCCTCCGTGGCCGCCGCCCTGGGTGCCAGCCTCCCTTGGGATCAACACGGACAGCCAGTCGCAGCTGGGCTTCCGTTGCTTTATTTTTCTAGCAACATCTGTTTGACTTTCCAAAGTTTCATTGCTTCCACTTGGACATTTTTTAAAATGATAATTTACTAGTAAAGTGCCCATGGCGTCTGCCGAGGGCACTGCCCTGACCTCCAGGGGCCACAGTCCTGGCTCAGGGATTGCCCACACGCCGCTCGGGTCACCCTCGATCACCCACGGCACAGGAATGTGCAGCGTGTGCTGGGCCCTGCGTTCCTGCGGACGAGCAGCCTGGGCAGATGAGAAAGCCGTGCGGACGCAGCCGGTAGTAATGAGGCCCAGCTGCATGGTGAGCGAAGGCCGGCCTCGCCCTTCCACGGGAGGGAAGCTTCCGGGGCCGCGGTCAAAGCATGCCCTTTCCGCAGTGGATCACCCAGGGGTGGCGTGGATGGTGGGTGACAGGCGGCACTCTTAGATGTGTGTGCACTAAGAGCTGCCTTCTCACCACCAGAAGGAGCTCCTGCAGAACTGCCCTCATCCTAACAAATCGGGCCTCCAGGCCTCTTGTCCCACTGATGTCTCCCTCTTGCTTAGTGTTTTGTTACTCTTATCACCAGAACTTACTCTTAATGGTGGGCACAGGGAGCAGAGACAAGCCGATTGCTCACTAACAGCCAGTGTCTCCAGTTGAACCTCATGGCCAGGAGCACAGCGGAAGGAAGGTGCCCGTTAGCTCCTGGCCTAGCAGGTCGCCTCTGCATCGGTCATTTTATTGAATCTTTACATGTTACTCTGAGGAATGAATCATACCCACACTTCACAGATGGAGACAATACAGCTTTAGGGAATCATCAAAATGAGAACAAAGCATGTGGAAGCTGCTCCGTGCGCGCGGGCCACCTGCACTGCCCCGGCTGAGCAGGGCATGAGCATGTCCCGCCTTTGAGGAGCCACACCTCAGAAAGTCTCACTTTTCTCTTTTCATCTGTAAATTCTTCCTCCCTTACAATCACCCCAGGACCTGTTCTTCTGTGTTTTCTTATAGTCCTTTCAAGCCATGGAGAGATCCTGGGAGATTACGTAATCCATTAATAGAAATCATTGCCATGCAGGAAAGCCCATAAACGCAGGCAAGCGCTTCTGCTTTCAGTGGTTGTCAGCAGCTCGCCCTACCCACAGCACGTGTGCACCTTCTCAGAGTGTGGTGGGCCCTGCTATGGAAAAAATACGCTCAGGATTATGTGAAAAGCCCCATAATCTGGCTGTTTGGGGAGAGCTACTTGACAGATAGCTTTTCTGTAGCTTCCTGTGAGGACGTAATGAACAGTACCCAGCAGAACCTGCTACCCCGCCCACTCTGTACCATCACGGCCAGGTCATGGGTCAGAGGCAGATCCATCGTTCTGGCCTGGGCTGTGGTTGTCTCTGTCACTCCTGACCATCCAGGACCAGCAAGGGGTCATCAGTGAGTTTTAAACTAACAGCATGGGAGGAAACAGAGATCATGAAATCCAACTCCTTCAGATTGGAAATAAAGTTCAGTCCAGCTTGATTGAGCCTGAGCCCAAAGTTTTTATTTATTCACTAGAGGCCCGGTGCACAAAATTTGAGCACGGATAGGGTCCCTAGGCCTGGCTGGCGATCAGGGCCTTCCGGCTGCCAGCCAGGGCCTTCCTTTGTTCCACACCGCCCCCTGGTGGTCAGCGCACATCATAGCGAGCAGTTAAACTCCCGGTCAGTCAAACTCCCAAGGGGACAATTTGCATATTAGCCTTTTATTATATAAGACTAGTGGCCCGGTGCATGAAATTTGTGCACGGGGGAGGGTGTGTTCCTCAGCCTGGCCTGCACCCTCTCCAATTTGGGACCCCTCGAAGGATGTCCTACTGCCAGTTTACAGGGATCGGGCCTAAACCAGCAGTCAGACTCCTAACTGCTCACCTGCCTGCCTGATTGCCTCTAACCACTCTACCTGCCTGCCTGATTGCCTCTAACCACTCTGCCTGCTGGCCTGCTCACCCCCAACTGCCCCGATCACCCAAACTGCCCCCCTGCTGGCCTGCTTTGCCCCTACTTTCCCTCCCCACTGGGCTGCTCATTCCCAATTGGCCCCCCTGCTGGCCTGCTCACTCCAAACTGCCCCCCCACTGTCCTGATCACCTCCAACTGACCCCCACTGATGGCCTGCTTGCCCCCAACTGGCCCCCCTGCTGGTCTGCTTACCCCCAACGGCCCCACCCCCCACCAGCCTGATCACCCACAACTGCCCTCCCCTCTTGCCCTCTAACCGCCTCTACCTTGGCCCCGCCACCATGGCTTTGTCCAGAAGAACATCTGGAAGGTCTCCTGGAAGGTCTCCCAGTCTAATTAGCATATTACTCTTTTATTAGTATAGATATATTTGTCTGTAAATATGGTTATGATTGCAGATATGAGTAGGAC
This sequence comes from Myotis lucifugus, assembly GCF_000147115.1. Lineage (NCBI taxonomy): Eukaryota > Metazoa > Chordata > Mammalia > Chiroptera > Vespertilionidae > Myotis > Myotis lucifugus. The sequence goes on along the minus strand of NW_005871470.1, from coordinate 525,849 downwards.
CAGGTAAAATTTTATAGAATGGGCCTTTTATTACAGATGGTTTGCCATGTGTGCATTTTTTCTAAAGAAGTAAAAATTACTTTAAAAAATGTTTCAGGAAGACTTTGAGAAATTTACAGTATCTGCATTTCTTCCAAGAAAGTTGTCACTTTTATGCCAGAGTGAGAATTATTTGTATGCTTTGTATGTCAGCATTGGGCCACTGTGACTGGGGGGGCACTTAGCTTGACTTGGGAGTAATTATCTTGTTCACTGGCTGGGAGGGAGGGTATGAGGCAGAGAAGATAAATACTCGGTTCTGCATTATTCATAGATTGCTGACTTCCTGATTGATTGTGCAAGCCCCTCCTTTTATTGATGTCCACCTTCTGTTGACAGACATCTACCCTGGGAGAGAAATTAGATAAAACTCTCTTTCATTTCATTGTAAAAAGCATTTGAATTCCTAAGGTGTGATAAGGCCACTCAGCCATCCACAGTCAAGGTACACATTTTCCTGGAGGATGTTCCCACTCTTGAATAAATTAAAACAATTTTTTCTTTTAATTTAAACTTTCTTTTATAACTGTTTTCTTGTTACTTAAAAGCTAGTTCTTTTGAAACTACTTCCAAAGCTTTTCAAGCTGTACATGTCCTTGGAATGAATTTATAAATAAGAATTGAGCCCGGCTGGTGAGACTCAGTGGTTTAGCATCGACCTATGAACCAGGAAGTCACAGTTTGATTCCAGGTCAGGCCACATGCCCGGGTTGTGGGCTTGATCCCCAGTACGGGGTGTGTAGGAGGCAGCCGATCAATGATTCTCTCTCATCATTGATGTTTCTATCTCTCTCCCTCTCCCTTCCTCTCTGAATCAGTAAGAATATATTTTAAAGAGAGAGAGACAGAGAGAGAGACAGAAAGAGAGAGAGAAAGAAGAGTATATATGTTTGTAAATAAGAAAACATGTATTTGATGCTCTTAGAAAGTTTTATTTTCTTTCATTAAAACTTGTGCAGTATAGGGAACTCCATAGATTCTCTTAATTTGAAGAAAGTTAGAGGGAAAGGTACTAATTCAGAGTTCCTTGGGAAAATGTGTAACTTATATATTTTTTATGTTTATTTTTTTTAAATCAAAAACTGAAATATTTTCTATTCAGAAAATATATTTGGATCTAAATATCTTCTATAATTTTAACCCTAAAATATCAATTTAAATATTTTAAAAATGGTTGGGATGTTTGTTTTTTTAAATAAGTTCTACATGTTACTGGATCACCAGGGGTAATTTTCTGATTGGAAAATTAAGAATTATAGTCAGAGGGGAGGACATGAGAATTTTTAAAGAACATATTCAATTTACTTTAGAAGCCGAACCTCTCTTATCATGTGACTTGTTTTGTATGTTTGTTAAACTATATTATCACATAAGCATTGCTACTATTGGGACAAACAGTGACAGCTGATTCGGGTCATTTGAATGTCCACTGTCTGTTTTAATTTGTATGGTCATTTTGACTCTGTCATATGCTCAAACTTCAGTGGAAGTCATGAGAACCTATTATTTTTGCCTGCTCCCTCCTTTACATTGGAAATACTCTTTTTTACTCAGAGGGACCTTAACTTTGATGTAAGGGATTGTTTCCGTTGCCAACTTTTTTCTTCCTTGCCAAGTAAGGGAGTTGTTGTGAACTCTTCAGTGATGCCTTCCCCAGGATATTTGCAGATATGGTTGGGAAAAGTCATTTCATCCCCGACCTTTGCATGTCAGGTGCTGGGGTGCTGGGGTGACGCCTGCTCCCCGGCTCTCCGATCCTGATGCAGCTCACTCTCCCTCTGATCGCCATGGCGACCACCGGGCCACAGGCTGGGTGGCACCCCCATGGCTCTTGCCTGCTGCCTGGGTTTCTGATCACTGTTCTTCCATCCTTCCCCTTTCACCTCCCATCACTGTGCCTACATATGCAAATTAACTGCCATCTTTGTTGGCGGTTAATTTGCATATCGCCCTAATTAACCAATGGGAAGCGTAGTGGAGGTACGGTTAATTACCCTTTTTGTCTTTTATTAGATAGGATTCTGTTATGCCCAGAGTTCGGGGTCCCCAATAATCCACCACCAGGGAGCCTTTTCCGATGCAAGAGCAAAGGGTCTTTTATTCAAGCCCGGGACTTGGTCCGTCCCGCCCACCGTCCCCCCCCCCGCCCCCCCCCCGCCTCCATTACTGGATGCAAGAGAGAGCCCCGAGTTCCAAGAGAACAAAGAATTTATAGGGCTTGGGTTTGGGGGGTGGTGGCACACTCTGACCACTGATTTGGCTGATTCCGGTTGGTTGAATGAGGGCCGGGGGCTAGTGACACAAGGGCAGGGTGCAGCTAGGGTCTGGTTACACAAAGACAGGGGGGTGGCTAGCATACTCTTGGCCTTGGGCTAGTTTTCCCCACTTTCCCATTGGCTGAGATAAGGGCAGGCTGAGTAACTGATACATTCTGTGGCTTTTTCTTGGAAGAGGGGTTAAGGACACAGCTATCAGTCCTGTTCTGTCCTTTCAGATTCTTCATTTATTCATTCACAAAAAATATTACTGAGCGACTACTTTCTATCAGAAAGTGCTCTTTCCACAGTGCCAGAGTGACCATCTCAGAGTAGCAAGTCACCAAGCTGGTCTTCAGTGAATGAGTCCACTGGTCACACTGATCTATGCTTTTATAGTGAAAAAAGTGTTTATGTTAAATATCCTCCACTGTTCACAGCTGTCCTGACACCAATGGCAAAGCTAGTCCTATGGGCATTGCTCCAGGTTGGTGTGGGGGGTACGGGAGGGGAAAGACTCCGGGTGCAAGGCAAGGGCAGTCCCTTGGGGACATCATGGATGAGGAACAGGTGTTGGTGGTGGGTAGGCAGTTATTTTTAGGTTAGTTTTGAGCTGCTAATTTGAGACCTGCAGGCCATTGAAAATAATTTTCAGTAGTTTTAGGAGGCTAGAGCCTGGGGGAAGATAGAATGGAGGTGCTTATTTGGTGGGCATTGGCATTGACAAGTAGGTGGTAATTACAGCTGTGAAGTGGGCAGTCCTCCACCAGCCATTCTTCAGGCTGAGAAGAATTTTCCAACTTTTTGAACTGAAAATTAGTTTGTTTGTTTTTAATCTTCACCCAGGACATGTTTTTATTGATTTTAGAGAGAGAGGAAGGGGGAGGAAAGAGAGAGAGATCAATGTGAGAGAGAGACATAGATAGGTTGCCTCTCACAAGCACCCCAACCAGAGAACTGCCTAGGTATGTGCTCTGACCAGGAATTAAACCCACAACCGTTTTGCTGTATGGGATGATGCTCCAACCAACTGAGCCACCAGGCCAGGGCTGAAAATGAGTGCTTAAGGGAACATTTTTGCCTTTCCCTAAGTCAATAAAATCTGACCACTGACACATCTCTCATCTTTGTTAAATTTTCTGACATCTGTTCAGTGCATATTCCTGCTCTGTTCCCTGAGGTTCTATCAATGAATGGTCAGGGATATGAGACCTAGAGGGTTGGTAAATCCCATGAGAAATCCATCTTCTGTCCTGGTTGCAGGTTTTCCATTTTATTTCTTTACTAGAGGCCTGGTGCACGAAATTTGTGCATTGTGAGGAAGGTCCCTCAACCTGGCCTGTGTCCTCTCACAGTCCAGGAGCCACGCGATGGATCACCCCTGCAGAGGGGGGTCCCGCCCACCCACTGCAGTCCTACAGTTGGTGGTCTGGGCCTCCCTCTTTGGGGTGATCGTGGAGTCCCCCCAATTGATCACCTTCCAGCCGGTGGCCTGGGCCTTCCTATGCAGGGCAATCACGTGATCGATCGCACCCCTGCCGAGGGAGGCCCCACCCACCCGCTGCAGCCTGCCAGTTGGTGGCCTAGGCCTCTCTCTTTGGGGCAATTGTGGAGCCCCCCAGTTGATCACTCTGTTGTGACTCTGAACTTCCAATGCTTTTTACATGTATGCAGAGTTAGTAATTAGCTAGGCTTTTGGGGGCAACTGAGTTTACAGCGAGCTCAAGTAATGAGGGTTAATCAAGATACATAGGCAATCAGGGAAGACATAGATCCATTGTTAATCCCTAGGGCTGCCATACAAACACCACAGACTGGGTAGCTTTGTTAGCATGGGATGACCTCTGCATCCCCACCTGTTACCAGTGGAAGTAGAATTCTTGTGATATCACAAGAAATGGATTTTCTGAGGCTCCCTGGGAGGATGAGTGATACTTGTTTGTGTGGAATTAAACTCCTGGCTCTGCAAGGCCCTATCTCCCTCTGGCAGCACATGGAAGGCCCAGCTGTGCCTCAGCAGGGCTGGAACGAAGGCCACTGCCCGCGTGCTTCATGGTAAAGCACGTCCAGCCCCGCATCTGCCCACTGAGCTTGCGTTCCTGGCTGCAGCCCATGGCCTGTGGGGTCTGCAAGGCCATGGGCCATGTGGCTGCTTGAGGCCACTTTGCAGACTGTTACCTGGATGAGTGTGGATCATGGAGCAAGCAAGAAGCATGAGTGCAAGAGGGACAAGCAAGAGAGAATTCTTTGCTAGGCGCTCAGCTAATTATGCCTTCAGGAGTCTGTGCACTTACAGTGGCTGCTCTCCCCAGCCAGTTATCTTTTCCCAGGTGAGGCTGACAGATAAGCACCTTCTCTATATCACCCCAACTTCACTGAACAGAGGCTCATCTACCCCTTTGTTGGACCCCTTCCCCCGGGGATCTGCAGGGAATGGGTGGTGGCTCCCTGTGGAGTGTGACGTTGCAGCTTCCTGGTGAAGCTGCCAGATGACATGCCTATAATGTCTGGTCTCCCCTTTGCCCTCTTCCTATTATTAATATTAACTGGCTCATTACGATGATAACAGCTTCAACGAGAGAAATGTACTTCTCACAGTTCTGGAAGCTGGCAGTTCAAAATCCAGGTGCCAGCAGGGCTGGTTTCTTATGAGACTCTCTTCCTGGCTTTCAGTGCCACAGGCTTGCTCGGTGCACTCCTGGTGTCTCTTTCTTATCACACTGTCCTATGGGAATAGGGTCCCATTATGATCTAATTCTAACTTAATTACCTCTTTACATACCTACATTCAATTCCAGCCACATTCTGCCATGCTGTAGGCTAAGACTTCAACACATGAATTTTTGGGGGCACACAATTCACTCCTCAGGAACTCAGGAATAGGAATTGCTTTACCACAACAAAATTAAATTAAAATGAATTACATTAAGATATCTAAGAAAACCTCAATGTTTGGAAACAAAACAGCACGCTGCTAAATAATTAATGATTCAAACAAGAATTTACAAAGGAAATTAGAAAATATTTTGAACAAATGATAATGAAAATTCAACATGAAAAAATTTGTGGGATGCAATTAAAGATGTACTTGCAGTGGTTCTCAATCTTCTGGCCCTTTAAATACTGTTCCTCATGTTGTGACCCAACCATAAAATTATTTTCGTTGCTACTTTATAACTGTAATGTTGCTACTGTTATGAATCGTAATGTAAATATCTGATATGCAGATATTGGTCTTAGGCTACCCCTGTGAAAGGGTCGTTCGACCGCCAAAGGGGTCGCGACCCACAGGTTGAGAACCCCTGACTTCAAGGGAAATTTATAGTTTTAAATGCTTAATAAAAAGACTTAAAATCAATGACATAAGGCCCTACCTGAAGAAATTAGAAAAACTGCAGCAGAGTAATTCCTAACTAATAGGAAAGCAATTGTAAAGATAATAATAAATGATAATAATATAATGTAATCCTATATAATAAAAGCTTTACATGCTAAGTGTCAGGTCATCCATGGGCTGTTCAACCAATCAAAGTGTAATATGCTAATGATATGCTAAGGCTGCTTAACTGCTCACTATGACGTGCACTGACCACCACAGTGCTCCGACTGGTAGGTTAGCTTGCTGCTGGTGTCCAGCTAATCGGAACTGAGTGAAACGGGCCGGACACACCCTGGAGCCCTCTGGCAGTCTCTCCCCAGCTGGCCAACCTCCCACATCCCTCCCTGGCCTTGATCATGCACCAGTGGGGTCCCTGGGCCTGGCCTGCATGCTCTCCCAATCCAGGACCCCTGGGGGATGTCCGAGAGCCCGTTTCAACTGACAGCAGAACGGCTGGTTGCTAGGATGTGCACTGACCACCAGGGGGCAGACACTCAACGCAGGAGCTGTCCTCTGGTGGTCAATGCGCTCCCACAGGTGGAGCACCGCTCAGCCAGAAGCTGGGCTCACAGATGGTGAGCTCAGCGGCAGTGGTGGGAGCCTCTCCCGCCTCTGCAGCAGCATTAAGGGCCTAAGCCATCAGGTGGACATCCCCCAAGGGCTCCCAGACTGTGAGAGGGTACAGGCTGGGCTGAGGGACCCTCCCACCCCCGCCAAGTGCACAAATTTTGTGCACGAGGCCTCTGGTAAATTATAAAAGCTAAGATACTGTATCTTAAGAAAAATAGTTCTTCTTCATAAAACCTTTCAAAGATAGAAGAGGAGCAAGGATTCTGGTGGTCCATTCATTTGAAAGGTGGGGAGGTGCAATGCTCAGATGCCAGCAGGTGTTCTACAATAGGCTCAATGCTGCCACTTCCACCAGGAAATAGCATACGATCCCACAGTTTAAGGGCTTAGTCCCACAAGCCTGCACTCACCACCCACTTTAGATGCCAACTGCATGTCCAGTTGTGTCCTGTGCTTTTGACCCAACTGTTGTAGATTGTAGTTCCAACAGCCTCCTACTTGGTCTGAGTGATATGCTAGAGCAGGTCACATAACTCAGAGAAACATTATACCTACTAGATCACCAGTTTATTATAAAAAGATAGAACTCAGGAAGAGACGGATGAAAGGCATGGAGAAGGTATGGGGAAAGGACACGGAGCACCCATGTCCTCTCCGAACATGCCATGACCCCCCACCCCAATTTCCACATGTTCACCAACCTGGAAGCTTTGTCAGCTTAGTCATGTTGAGTTTTTATGAAGATTTCATTGCATGGGCTTCATTGATTAAACCATTGGCCATTGGTGATTGAATCCACTTCTAGCCCTTCTTCCCTCATAGGAAACTAGGGGTGGAGCTGAAATGTTCAACTCTCTATTTCTGGTTGCTTCCCCTGGAAACAAGTCCTCATTCTTAGATGCTTTCAAAGAGTTACATTATTAACATAAACCTGTGTGGTGGAAAGGGGTTTGTTATAAATACCAAGACACTCGTTTCATCTCTGTGGCTGTGAAGACATCTCGGGACTGAGAACAAGAGACCATCACAACAAACGGTGCTCCCGCGCTCCAAGCCAGGAAATGCCCAGGGTCTGGGTGTTATGGGGAAGCTGAGGTCACACTTTCCCCACCGAGTGCTGGGAGTAGAGTCTTTTGCCTACTCTAAGGTTAGCTATAGGTTTTATATAAATAGAAAAACAATGTTTCTCTCTCTCTCTCTTCCTCTCTCTAACACAAAAGGACCATTTCCTGAGACACCTCCTCTGAACTGTTTGTTGTTCACAACACCATTTCTGACACCAAATGTGTGGGTGTTTTCCCCCACATCAGCCAACCTCCAATTCTCCAGACACCAACGTGGTGCCCTCAGATTCAAGTCAATCCTGACAGTCATTGCCTGGAGTTAGACAGGCATCCTGCACTAAATTCTCAGGTGCACATGCTGCCTCCACATCAGACACCAACCATAAGTCTGGGCCACCCATGCATCTAAAAGACTGGCTATAAAATGGGGGTTCCCACAGTCCCCTCCTCAGGTTTGATAATTTGCTAGAACAGCTAACAGGACTCAAAAAAGCAGTTTACTTCCTATTACTGTTTTGTTTGTTTTTTTAAATAAAAGATTCGACTCAGGAACAGCCTGGGGTGCACAGGAGGAAGGATGGGGAGGGTGCAGAGCTCCCATGCCCTCTCCTGTCACAGGACTCTCCCAGCAGCACCTGTAAGTTTTCTGAACCCCCTCTTTCAGGGTTTTTGATGAAGTGTTATTACATAGTCATAATTGATTAAATCATTGGCTATTGGTTATTGATCTAATCTTCAGCTCATCTCTTACCTGGAGGTAAGGGGTAGGGGGCGGGGGAGGGATCAAAATTCACATCCTTCTAAATCATGTAACTGGGTACTCTGGCAACCAGCCCCCATCCTGAAGCTATCTTGGGCCCCAGTCTCCTCATTAGCATAAGCATAGGTAAGATTGAAAAGAGCTCGTTATGGATAGCAACAGGTCCTCTCACCTGTCACTCAGGAAATCACAGCTGCGTCTGGCCGGTGCTCCTTGGTCGGAGTGTTGTCACTATACTGAAAGGTGGGGATCCCATTCCCAGTTGGGGCTCATACACAGGTTTCGGGTTGGATCCCTCGTTGAGTCTCATACAGGAGGAACTAATCAATGTTTTTTCTCTCTCTCTTCCTCTCTCTAAAATCAATGGAAAACATATCATTAGATGGGAATTTTTTTTTTAAAGAACAAATTCCAAGGTTGGCTTTTAGGGGCGGGGGGGAGGAGCAGTGTGGTAGGGGAGGGAGGGAAGCTCTGTGCCCTCCCCTACCCTTTGCCTGATACCTCAGGCTGTTTCTGAGTTGAATCCTTTATATAAAAACAAACCAGTAATAGGAAGTAAACTGCTTTTGTGTCTGTATCAGGAGACAAAGACAAAACATATATATAGGGTACGGCAAAAGAGGCTTACAGTTGTACCTACTTTTGCTACATCCTTTATGTGTTATACACATATATATACATATACACATACACTGAGTGGCCAGATTATTATGACCACCCATCAGTACTTCGTTGGGCCACCTTTTGCCTTCAGTACTGCGGCGATTCTTCTTGGCATTGACTCCACGAGATATTGAAAGGTGATGCGAGGAATCTGACACCGTGCCTGATGAATAGCACTGTCCAGTTCTGTGAGATTTGATGGTTGTGGAACTAGCTGCCTGATGGCTCTTTTAACTTCGTCCCACAAATGCTCAATTGGATTGAGATCTGGTGATGGTGGGGGCCACCTAAGCAAGGTAAATCTCCCTCATGTTCTTGAAACCACTCCTGCACAATACGAGCACCATGGCATGGCGCATTGTCTTGTTGGAAGAAGCCATCTCCATTGGGGTACGCCATCAACATGATAGGATGAACGTGATCAGCAACGATACTTAGGTATGTTGTGCTATTCAGACGTTGTTCCACACAAATTAAAGGGCCCAAATCATGCCAGGAAAACATGCTCCAAACCATAACACTGCCCCCACCAGCTTGAAGGGTTGTACTCATGCATGCAGGGTGCATGCTTTCATGCTGTTTCTGCCAAATTCTCACTCTTCCATCTGCATGATGCAACTAGAAACGTGATTCATCAGACCACACGATTTTTTTCCAATGCTTGACTGTCCAATCTTTGTGTTCCTGTGTGAATTGGAGACATTTTATCTTGGTAACTGCAGACAGCAAAGGTGTTCGAACAGGCCTTCAGCTTCCATATCCCATACGATGCACTGTATGGCTAATTGGCCTACAAACATCAGGTGGTCATAATAATCTGGCCACTAAGTGTATATATCTTACTAGCGGCCCGGTGCATGAAATTCATGCATGGGGGGTGGGGGATGGTCTCAGCCCAGCCTGAACCCTCTCCAATCCTGGGGATCGGCCCTAAACTGGCAGTCAGACATCCCTCTCACAATCCTGGACTGCTGGCTCCTAATTGCTCACCTGTCTGCCTGCCTGGTCACCCCTAACTGCCCCCCCTGCTGGCCTGATCACCCCTCGCTGCCTCTGCGTGCCAGCCTGATCACCCCCAACTGCTCCCCCCTGCCGGCCTGGTCACCCCAGCCTGCTGCTCAGTCACTTGGTTGTCCCTCACTAACCCCCCTGCCGGCCTGGTCATAGGCAGCCATCTTTGTGAGGGCATGATGGTCAATTTGCATATTACCTCTTTATTATATAGGATTACATCACCATATCACACCCCACACCAAGTGAAGAGGGTCAATAATCTGGGTTCCATTCATGCTGTGGACTTGTTTGAGATTTAGCCTTGGCTATTTCACCCTCCACTGTGTGAAAATATATGCACATTACTGTGAGTCAAAATGAGTCCAAAGAAAATGTTTACAACTATGACATCCAGAGTCTGGTGATCTGAAAGGTGAGAATTGGTTTGCAAGTAGTCAATACGCATTGTGTCCATAAATGTGTTCTGTGTGTTGGATGCACTACTTTCACTTCCTAAACTTCTGTGGCATCTTCCGGGCAGGAACCTTGGCATCCAGGGATGAGCTGACCTGAATGGCTTTCCCAGGCCCTTGGAGCAGACTGGGTGGCTGCTTCTAACCTGGAGAGCTATGCAAAGGAGTTTGTGTGTGGCAACAACATGCAAATCTTTGAGTCTCAATTGAATTCCCTGAGTTTTCTCTGAGTTTGAGAGTCAAATAAATTCCCAGGCCCCACCTGGGTGCGTTCAGACCCGCCTTGCCAGGTCTGTGGAAGTGTCTGGCTCCTCCGCGTGGCTTAGCTCACTGGAATGAGAGCACAGCACCCAGGGCTTCCAGACCCGTGTGTGGGTTGCTCTGAGGTCAGGCAAAAAGTGGAATTGGACTAAACAAACTGACAGAGTTGGGATACAACCACTAAATGTCTTTTGGATTTGTCACAATTTCTTTTTCTTAAAACGTGGCTTCATTTTGCTGAAATAAAGCAGACCAACATTATACCAGTTTGAAATATAGGGTTGATACGTAAACAGATCATTGACCCATTTCCTGGAGGTTTAGCCTCTGCCCCATCTGATTGTTGTCTTTGCTGTGGAATAAGAAGCAAAGGCTGCAGGGTGAGCTCTGAGCCCAGGGCTCTGGGCCCGGCCTTCCCTCTCAGAGCTCCTGCGGCACTTCTCCCTGCCTCAGAGCGGCCTCTCCACAGAGGTTCAATGCCAGTTCTGGACTCGCCAGTGGCATGGCTGCAACTTCACAGAAATGTGAACTAAGTAGAGAAATGGAGAAGCCTTGGGAGTAGGCATCACATAGGCTAGGGATTTTTTGGGGTGTGGAAATCAGTGAGAAAGTGTAGCCAGTGGGGTCCAATCAGGAAAGAGAAACCACAAGTAGGCTAAACAGCATATGTGAACACTAATGAACAAAGTAAACTAACAAGCAAAATAGAAACAGACTCATAGAGACAGACAGCAGCTGACACCTGTTAGAAGGGAGGGGGGTGGGGAGCTTGTGAAAAAGGTGAAAGGATTAAGGAAAAAAACATCTCAGAGACACAGGCAGCAGCATGGTGGTTAGCAGAGGGGCAAGGTGAGGGGAGGTAGAAGAGGGAAAAGGGGGATAAATGGTGACGGAAGGAGACTTGACTGTGGACGGTGGGCACACAGCACAGTATACAACATACTGTAGAACTGTACACATGAAGCCTATATAATTTTATTAACCAATGTCACCCCAATAAATTCAATGAATATTTTTAAAAAATACATTAACCACATTAAAGGAAAACCTATAAGCTATAAGGGACTCCCTGTGGTAGCCTCGGGCTGAGAGATGGTCTGCAAAGAAGGACAGGGGAGTTAGAAGGGGTTTTGGTCTCTCTGGACCAGGCGTGGATGGGGCACTGGGCCCCGAGAAGCTGCGGGTTAGCCGGGCTGGAGCTGGTGTGGGGTTGCTTGCTGGGCAGATGATAGACCACCTCCGGGGGCGGCCAGGAGCGTGCGCGGAGCACGGACCTGCAGGGGATCCTGTTCTCGGGAGGGGAAGGAGCACACAGGCCTGCTGGGCTTTCCCCAGGGATCACCGGGAGAACGATGTGAAGTTGCAGAGGGACCACTTTCAGGGCCTGTGGCTCTGGCAGGATCCACGCGAATTCCTCCTTTCCGCACGCTGACCCCTCCCAGGCCATGACGATGTTGGGGAAGCCCCTTCCTCCTCCATGTCCCTCCGCTGAGATACCGCCACATGGTGCTCACGTTAAAGAAGAAATGCTTATAGGAGTTTCACTGTTGGTTGTAGAGCCCATATTGAAGGGCGCATTTGGAGCTGAGAGGAGATAAACTGGTAATGACAGGGAGCCGAGCAAGAAATAGGGGCTCAGTACTTGAAAGCTGTGAATATGACACTTATTCAGAAAAACTGAATGCATGTAAATTAGCTGGAATACATTTAAAGTTAAGCAGCTGTGTTAATCTTAATTGTCATGTCATTTTTGTTGTGAATTATTTAACTTGACACGAAGTTAAGAATCTGTGTGTGAAACAGTGCTCATCTCTAATTCATGTTTCTTTTCTCTCCTTGATTCTCTGTTTGCCCAGGTCTTATACAATATACTAATCGCCTTCACAAAGATGCACAAGTTCGAAAGCATAGAGCCTGTCGACATTTTGGCTGGATGTGCCCGATTCATCATTGTGGGGGTTGGGGGAGTCTTTTTCGGCATTGTTTTTGGATTCGTTTCTGCGTTTATCACACGTTTCACTCAGAATATCTCTGCAATTGAACCGCTCATCGTCTTCATGTTCAGCTATTTGTCTTACTTATCTGCTGAGACCCTCTACCTCTCTGGCATCCTGGCGTGAGTACAAACTAAGGACCAACTCTCATAGCAATAAAAGAGCATCTAGGCCCACGTCCTATGGACCAGCCTCCGGTGAAGGCTGGGCTACTGATGCTAATTCTCAGAGGTGTGGCAGGATTCGGGTTTATCAGACACATGTAAGACCTGACGCAGGTCCTTGCCAAACACTCTCCAGCATTTGTGTTTGCTCTCCTCTCGTGACCGCCTGAGTGAGCACAGCAAGTATAAGGTCACTTAAACATAATCAGAAAAGCTGCTGCTGACAAAGTCTGGGAGACAGTACATTTTTTTCTTTGAAAAATTCACTCTTCAAGTTAAGGGGAAGCACGCCATGCGGACTGCCTTCTGCATTTCCTTCAAACCACATCGCAGCTCCAGGGCCTTCAGGGTAGAGTGAAACCAGGTAGATGGGACAAGACTAGAAATCCAGGTCCCTTTTTTCTTAGTGAAAAACATTTTGTAAATATTTATTCTTGTGTAGGTCTTGGAATGAGGCTTCTCAACTTGGCCCTTAGACCTGGTCATGTTGTTTTCTCTCTGACATTATTCTCATATGAAGCTGCTTGGGCAGAAATAGTTAATTTTATTGTACAGAGATAACTACTTTAATTAAATATAATAGTGTAAAAGCTAGGAACTCCTATTTTCCACCTTAAAAATGATCAGAACTACTAAGACAAGGCAAAGTTCTCTCCACCCACACCCTTCCTAAGTGGATCTAGACCAGGAACATTTTAAATGAACGATTTCTCATTAAATTATTGTAAGAAATGCTGCTCAGGGGGAGGCACTGGGGAGCGTGTTGAATGACTTCCCAGGGAACCGCCGTGGGTTTACTTGGGTTGGAAAGCAGAGTGAAGTAGAGAGTGAGCAGTTGGCAGAGCTCTTGGGAGGGCGGGCAAGATGGAAAGAGCTGGGCTCCCGGTGTGGCGTGAACTGCCTGCCATTGTGTTGAGGGAAGGCCCTGGCGCCCTCCTCCCCACCACCTTCAAGTCCCGCAAACCCCCGGGGGGCGAAGAGGCAGAAAGAGAATCTGTGGGCAGGCTGCAGCCAGAGAGAGGAGGCGATGTTTTCTCGGGGTAAATATGGGATTTGTGTGTCTGTGGCATCAGCAATAAGGTGGGTTTGCGGGGAGGGCAAGCCTTCTGCTTCTCTCTGAGACTCAGTTCCTCCTGCAGCATCACGGCCTGTGCAGTGACCATGAAAAAGTATGTGGAAGAGAACGTGTCCCAGACGTCCTACACGACCATCAAGTACTTCATGAAGATGCTGAGCAGTGTCAGCGAGACCCTGATCTTCATCTTCATGGGCGTGTCCACCGTGGGGAAGAACCACGAGTGGAACTGGGCCTTCGTGGGCTTCACGCTGGCCTTCTGCCTGGTCTGGAGAGCCATCAGTAAGGGCAGCCCCGCCTGTGGCTTCTCAGTGTCCCCTGCCCTGCAGTGCCCGAGCATAGCATAGTGTGAGGTGCTGCCAACCGGTTCTACTGGTTCAGGGAGCATGGGCACCTTGTGGCCCAAATGCTCTGTTTACTCCTTCACTCAGTTCAAAGTCCTCAGTGGCTGATAAGGCTCTGCCCGGAGCAAGGAGCAGTATTCTTTTAATTGAAGGGAGAATTTCACATCCACACATTAAATACAGCAGTGCCTTTCCCCTGCTCCCACTGCTGCTGCTGTGCCCCCTTGCACCTGAGTCAGATATAGATGCGAGCTGCGAGCTTCGAGCTGCATGCTGAGGGCATTCACACTTTTGTCACAGGAAAAGTGAGATGTCACACATTGTGACCTATGTGAGGCAAGTACTGCTAAAAAAATGTTTTCCTAAATAACATAGATGCTTTCCGTTGAGGGGTGAGTGTGATGTACAGGAATCGAGGACCAGGAATCTTCACTGATAAGCAGTGCTTGGTATTAAGTAATAAAGACAATTCTGTACATGATGCAACTGCATCACCTCTATAAAACATGCCTGACTGGAAGTGAGACGTTTTGACGAATGGCTGCTGATTGATTTTGCTTTATGTTTCTGGAGCTAGAAAAACATTAAGCACTGAACTACAATGTGTGTGTTGACTTTTGACTAGAAGCAATTATATTTTAAAGTGATTTGACTAATATTTAAAGCATTTTAAAATGATTTTGATCAATATTGTCAAGCCAATTACTCAAAGAAAAGTTAGGAGAAGTGGCTGAGAACTTATTAAGCATTAAATTAATTTAGGATAGGTTTTAGGATCTTGAAAAGAATAAGAATGAAGAATATTAAAATATTCATAAAACTTACTCTGAATATATGTGTCTTAGGAGGAAAAACTTTAAGGAAACTGATAGAAATTTATAATCCACATCAAATCTTGGCACTATTACTAACCTGCTATTCGACTTTGGACAGATATTTAACTACTCAAAATATTCCTCCTCAACCACAAACTGTGGGTGTGGACAAGTTTCCAAGTGCCCTGTCAGTGTTAATGCTGTAGGAACGCAGCGTCAGTAAAGCTAACAGGAGAGAAGTTACATGATAGTGCTCCAGCCCAGCCAGCAATAGAAACCATCTAGGGTGTTGGCACTGGGGCTCCTTCAACACCTCTGACCTTGGCGACCACCCAGCCGACTCCCCAACCTCTGACCTTGGCGACCACCAGCTGACTCCCTGACCTCTGACCTTGGCGACCACCCAGCCGACTCCCCGACCTCTGACCTTGGCAACCACCCAGCCAACTCCATGACCTCTGACCTTGGCAACCACCCAGCCGACTCCCTGACCTCTGACCTTGGCAACCACCCAGCCGACTCCCTGACCTCTGACTTGTCCACATCCCAGTGAGGGCAGAGCCATTCTTCCCCCTCCCCCCTAGCCTAGCTCATGGCAGCTTATACTAGTTCACACGCATGGAGGTACATTACTTACAGCTATGAAATTAACTCAACCTACATCCCCCTTCTGCTGGAAATACAATCAGTACCTTCCTTAAGCAGATGCGACATCGAGGACATGACACAGTTAAGAGCCTTGCCCGAGGTCTCATGATTCTTAAGTATATGGGGAGCCAGGACAAACAACAGGAAGGGAAGCGAAGTGAATGTAACTGCCTTGAGCTATCAATATGCCTGTAATCAAGGTTGGGTGCCATGAAGTCTGGTGATTAGAAGTCACATGACGATGCTGAGAGCTGGAGTGTTAGTGAAGGGGCCTCTCCCACCAGGAGCCACTGCACTGATGGCAGTAGGTCACGTGGGTCACCTGTTGGAGATGGAAAATCAATGTGGTAGAAAGTACCTCTGTTTTAAATAAGCTCTCCTGCCCTTCACCCTCCGCTTACAGCAAGAAGCCCTCCTCTTGAATTCTTGCCAACATCCTCTTTTGTTTGCATAGAATCTCAAGAAGAACCAAACCAACCACAAAAGATTTGCTTCCCCTGAAGAGACCATAGTCACAGAGAAGGAGGCTCCTCTTACACTGAAAATTACACACCTTCTTTGGTTACTCAGTGAGAACATGAGATGATAGAAATGTTTTATTCCCCAGACAATACTCTGGCTTTATCTTGTTTTGAAAGGCAGAGCAAAACTATGAGTATAGATTAGAAAGTCTATGCCATGTCTCATAACAAAAAGTGTCAAAATGTTATGACTTTACCTACACACACTCACAGAGGGCTCTCGGGAGCGCTGCTGTTTGGGACGGGCGTCACGGGGAGAAGCAATGAGGATGCCAGCTTTGAAGGCACCGCACACGCCGTGGCTCTCTAGCATTGTACCTCCAGTTACTCACGACCCTCTGCTCTACACATATCTCCCCTCTCCAGGCGTGTTTGCTCTCTTCTATGTCAGTAACCGGTTCCGGACCTTCCCCTTCTCCATCAAGGACCAGTGCATCATTTTCTACAGCGGCGTTCGAGGAGCTGGCAGCTTTTCGCTGGCGTTTCTGCTGCCTCTGTCTCTTTTCCCTAGGAAGAAAATGTTTGTCACGGCTACTTTAGTAGTTATATATTTTACTGTGTTTATTCAGGTTGGTAGATTTTATTCTTATTTGAAAGAAGTAGATTCTTTCAGGATTATGCATTAAATTGCTATACCAAAAAGGTACACTTTATTTGATTCTCAGACATGATTTTCTATCTCTATATCTTCTTTTTATTATTTTTAGAAATTAGATAATATATCCAAACTAATTTCCCAAATATTTCTAGATCATGTTTGTGGTATCCTTCAACCTCTAAAATATGTTGGTTTTTAACCAGTAAAACATTCATCAAAATATTCCTTGGTAACAGGTGAATTATCTGTTCAGTGTGTTGCTAAAAATGAGATTCCAATTATTACTTAATAGCACAGATTTTTATTTTAGCTTGCACTACTTTTTAGCAAACTATGAAGAGGTTATTTTAAGGGAGGAAACTAAACTCCTGCTTTAAAAATATTGACATAATGCCTATTTTTTACATAATTTAAACGAATTAAATAATAACTAAAGAGAGAAGCATTTAGCCAATAGAAGCTAGTAAAAAAAACAAAGACATAAAAATTGGAAGTTCTAGTACCTTCATTAATAGACTTGTTCTCTATTATGACAATCTTCACTACAATAAACCCCTTTATTTTGTTACTATGCTCTAGGGAATCACAATTGGCCCTCTGGTCAGATATCTGGATGTTAAAAAAACCAATAAAAAAGAATCCATCAATGAAGAGCTTCACATCCGTGTAAGTTAATTCTGTCATAATTAGTAAGTTAGTAAAATGCGTTCTGCTTGCCGCCTCTGGGAGTGACCTAGGGCTTTGATGAAACATGTGTGCACATCCCTGGACAGAGCCTCTTTCCTCCCCAGCTCCACCAAGAGTGGCTGTACCAACTCCTTATTGCTACTGTGAGAAATAACTACAAACTCAGTGGTTTAAAAAACACAAAGTTTCTATTTCTGGAAGTCAGAAATTCAAAATGGCTCTCGATGGGCTAAAATCAAGATGTGGTAGGGCTGCATTACTTTCTGGAGGTTTTAGAGAAGAATCTATTTCCTTGCCTTGTCCAGCTTCTAGAAGCTGCTGGCATTCGTTGGCTCCCTGGACCCCGTCCTCTTCGTAGCTAGTGGTGGCCGGGCAGGTCTTTCTCATGCTGTGTCACTCCAATACTGACTCTTCTGCCTTCCTCTTCCATACTGAAGACTTTTATGATTATATTGGGCCATGTGGGTAATTTAGGATATTCCATCTTAAAGTCAGCTTACTGGCAACCCTAAGTCCATCTGCTCTTAATTCATCTTTGCATATGTATTAATATGTTCACAGGCTCTGGGCATTGGGACACTGACATCTTTGGAGACCATTATTCTGCCTACCACAAAGGTTCATGTCTCTTCCACATGCAAAATACATTAGCTCTATCCCAACATCCTAAACGTTTCAATACATTATTTTAACTCAAAGACCAAAAATCTCACCTAAATCTTATCAGTTCAAAAGTCCCAAAGATGATCATCTCAGTCATCTAAATGAGGCACGGATGGGGCCCTGGGTATAACCCTTCCTGAGGCCAAGCTCCTCTCCAGTTCTGAACCTGTGACACTCAAGAAATAAGTTATCTGCTTCCAAAACACACTGGTAGGAAAGTCATCAGCAGCAGCTATAGATATTCACTTTCAAAAGGGAGGAGAGATGAAAGGACAAAAGGAGTCATCCAGCCCAAGCATATTTCTCAGTTCACCTGGGAAAACTATTTGGTTTCAAAGCCTGAGAACAATCTTCTGTGACTCTTTGTTCCACCTTCTTGGTTTTAAACTCCACCCTCTGAGTCATACTCCTTTTTACATCCAAGGTGGCCTGTTTGGAGCTCATTAATTTGATCAGCCTGTTTCTTGCCTGTAGAGTTTCGGGGATCTCAAAGCCTTCTTTATTTTGTCTTCCCTCTCTCTCTTCTGGTCCAAGCTGGCAGTGTTTCTGAGGAGAAAAGCAGAACCACTAGGAGATATATATTAAGACCTTTGTTACAAGGAATTGGCTTGTCTATTGTGGGGACTGGCTAGACATGTCCAAAATCTATAAATAGGTCATTAAGTTCTAAAGCTGGGAAACTGCTTGTCACTCCAATACTAACTCTTCTGCCTTCCTCTTCCATAGTAAAGACTTCCATGATTATACTGGGCATGCGCTATAGCTTCTGTGCTCAAGTGGCAACCTCAGCTCTGCTCTTCAGGCCTTTCAACTGATCAAATCAGGCCCATGCACGTTCTCTAGAGTCCTCTCTTTTACTTAGAGTAGCTGGTTCTGGACTTGAATCATATCTACAAAGTGCCTTCACTGCAATATCTAGACGGGTGTTAATAATGACTGGGGACTTGCCTAGATAACCTGACACTTCAGAAAACTATCGCTGTGGCTAATGTGGAGAGTTGTCCTACTTGGCGCTGAAGTCCTTGTTCCAGTGGAACCTGGTCCCCTGCCCTTCCTGACGTTTGGTTAGAAAGGGGTGAAGGCTGCTACTACCTCAGCAGATGGCTCCGTGGTGGAGTTCAGTGAAAGTATCCACATCTGACAGAGAGGAGAGTGAAGTTGAACATGGCTTCTACCTCTATTTTATTGAAGTTCTATGCAATCGTGAAGGGATGTCATTCTATGTGGCTCCAGGGAATAAAAATGAGAGTGAATATACGGAAGATATAGGGAAAGAGACTTCGGCTCAGTTAATAAAGAACACTCTGACTTGTTTCTTACGTGGCACACCCAAAGCTTAAATGATTGGGAACATGTGGCATAGATATTGTACAGGAGGTCGGAGCTCTGAGGGGATGATTACTCGGGTAATTTTTAGGTTTCTCTCATCCTTGTGAATTCACGATGCTAAAGCTGGAGAAACTGCTGAAATCATTCCAAATCAGCCCTGAATTTCACGGCCAAAGTCACCTGAGGAAATAAAGCAAATTAAATTTCAGAAAACCCAAATCAAAATTTTCAAAGTCATTTAAAAATATTCAATAGATGAGGATAAGGATTATTTTAAAATAAGTAATGCTTTAACCTAATTAACAATTTTTGTTTCTATCTTTATCCCCTCTGCTCATTATTTTGAGAAATTGGAGATTATGTAGTTAAGACAATAGAAATTGGATATTTCTTTCTTATTTATTTTTCTCAAAAATGTTATAATTATTAATAGAATATCCATCATTAAATATTTCAGAATTAATTTAATATTTTAATCTATTTTGCAAAAAATTTTAGAAGCTAGTATAAATCTTAATGATCACAAATTTAAATTATATCAAGACTAATTTATAAATTTTTGAGATTATCCTTTTTCCCTAAATTCCTATGAAAAATTTTTATAAATCAAATGTAGTATAACTGGCTTGGATGATGAAATGTAAATGCTGAGACAAAATGTCAGATAAAAGAATAGGGGCATAGGTAAATTTTATTATTATATGTTATTATAAAATATTTGCAGTATTATATTTTAGAAATTGTATAAATTGGATAATATCATTATCTTTTCTTTTGCAATGAAATTAAAAGTAATTATTTATTAGGCTTTATATCCATGTGATTTCAATAATGAGATATTTCCTAGATCATCCTAGAAAAATATGATGCAAAGGAAATGGCAAGTAACCTGTTTTCATTGCAAGTTATATGCATTGTTAATGAACTTTTTTCTGCAGTCTTTCAATCATGAAATGGAGTTAAATCACTATGAAAAGAATGACACGTTTCAGTGGCGTGAACAGAGTGGGAGAGGAGGCTGAGCTCCAAGAAATTAAGGCCTCCTTTGTGCCCCGGGAGCACCAGCGTGCCCTGTGTGTCTTTTAGCGTTAACCTTTCACCACCAATCATTTTCTCGCATTTGGTTTGGCAGCTGATGGATCACTTGAAGGCGGGAATTGAAGATGTGTGTGGGCAATGGAGCCACTACCAAGTGCGAGACAAGTAAGGAGACAGGGTTTCACTCTCTAGAAAGGATGTTGATGGCATGGGAACCTCCAAGGGTTACACTGAAGCTGAGCACAAAGCTAGAAGGAATCTAGAGGCGGGACCAGAAGACAAAGGGCCTGGGACCGCCGTAAAAGAAGCTGGGGAAATAGGACTCTCAGACTCCCGGTCGGAATGGAGGGAGATAACAATGTCAGGGAGCCATGTTTAGGATTAAATAATAGGATCTGTGTAAGATGTCTCAAATGCATTTCGGCACCCATTTTGGAATTTAGTCTCAGGTTTAAGAGGAAAATTGGGGCTAGAGGTTAAGGTTGTGAGTCGTCAGAGTGTTTGGTAGCCAAAGCCATGGGCGTGGGCGAGGTCACCGCAGAGGACGAAGCGGGGAAGCCATCTCCATGTGGCAGGAAAGAAAGAGAAGGGCGGGGGGACCCCGTCAAAGGGCAGCTGGTGTCCAGGAGGCGGCGGAGGGCGTGGAGGAAAGGCCCCCGGGCGCGTCCTGGAAGCCCCGTGGAATGGCAGCAGGTGGAGCAGGCCGACCAGTTCCCTCTGAGTATAAAGTGATGGGAAGTGTCGAGCATTCCTACTCCGAACAAATGCCGGCTCCGCACATCAACACACACGTGCAGGTCTGTCTGATGAGCCTGCGAGGGGTTCACTATGACAGCCGGCCGCCAGGAGCGACTCCTCCTGCGAGGTGTGTGGGTTCTCCCCGCCCCGCACTTCCCCTCCCCCTCAGTCGGCAGGCTTGAAAGTGACCTTCAGCATAATGGGCAAAACCACTGCAGCCACAGGCCACGGAAACTGACCAGGTCTGGGTGGGAGAGGCCGGAATTACTGTCAGTACAGCTGCCACTGTTAAGCTATTAGAGTGAAACACTGGTTCAAAAGCCTCAACCCCTCATTCCTTCTCTTACAATTGGAGCTGAGCTAGGCTGGCCTCCCTGCTCCCCCTTACGCACCCTTTTTGTCCCGGCTTGTCCCTTCCTTTTGTTTTGTTGATTCTTCCTTTATTTTTTAAAAAATGCATTAATCCTATGATTATAATTTTTTTAAATGTGTTCAGCGGCTATGACTTCCAGGCACTGTCCTGGTGTTTCTCAGACTGAGTTAAGTAGTAGTTTGTTTTAAGAAAAATACATCGTTACACAACATGCACAGAAAGTACACATTTCCAAAGGTTGGCTTTGTTTTCAGGTTTAAGAAGTTTGATCACAAATATTTACGGAAAATCCTAATCAGAAAGAACCTGCCGAGGTCCAGCATCGTTTCCTTGTACAAGAAGCTGGAAATGAAGCAAGTTCTTGAGATGGCGGAGACCGGGGCCCTGAGCGCCACAGCCTTCTCCAGGCCCCACCAGTAAGTGCCAGCTGCGCTCTGGTCTAGATTAGTTTTTCGTGTGTAAAATGTTTTGCAATTACAGTTTACTTTAAATATTATGGGTCTGAGTTTCAGGTGCACAGCATAGTGGTTAGACAATCATATACTTTACAAAGTGGCCCCCGATATTTCCAGTGCCCCCGACACTGTTATGCCCAGATTCCATGATCCCCAAAGACCAGACTGGGAGCCAGTTTGATGCAAAAGCAGAAGGTCCTTTTATTGGGGGCGCCAACCCGACTCTGCTCCCGGCCGGCCCAGCGACCAGAACAGAGTGCCCTCCCGTGGGAAAAAACCGGCTTTAATAGGGGGATGGAGCGAGGGGATTGTGGGCCCTGCCGATTGGCCAGGCGCAAGCCGGGTCTTGTTACACAGGATGTGGTCATATCTACGGCGCGCACTTCCCTTGATTGTCATTGGTTAGTTTAAAATCCCGGGCGTGGCCAGCAGGGGCCTGGGCTTCCAGGAAGAAGGCCGCATGTGGCCCCAATATGGAGGATACAGGCAAGATGGAGGGGAGGGCATAGCCCTCGCCCTTTCAACACCATGCGTAGATATTATCACATTGTTGACTGCATTCCCTGTGTTGTACTTCACAGCCCTGTGACTATGCTGCTACTACCAATTTGTACTTTTTAATCCTTCACCTTTTTCACCAGCCCCCGCCCCCTCCCCTCCGGCAACACTGATGGAGACTTTCAGTGTCAGGGCTCCCAGGGGCATGCCTCGTTGCTTTGCTTATGGGTAATCCCGGGTGGGGAAAGGTACACGTATGAGGGAGGATTGTGAAAAACAGACCATCTTGCCGTTTTGTGGCTTGGTCACGATCAACCTGTTTCACCTAATTCCTGGAACTACCTTCAAGCAAAAGTTGCCTTCCTTGGAAGGGAGAAGCAAGTGAATGTTTAGAATTCTAGCATATTTTACAAGGCTTTCTCTTTCTAATTAGAAGTCTCTACCCTCTGACCCCTATTCACTTGATTCTGCTAGTCCTGCCACTGCATTCCTCCCACAATCATTTTCCTTCCTCTCTTGTATGAAGTCAGCATTCTGAGGCACTAACTTGGATTTGGGGATGAGTGGGGCTAGCAAGAGGCATGATGGTTGGGAACTATTTTAAAAGAAAGCTGTGTTTACCATTGTGTCTAAGGCAAAAAAAAAAAAAATCCGTGTGAGATTTGCCTGGAGTCCGTGTGAGACTAGCTTGGAGTAGGATTGGGAGGGGCAGGCTTCCTGTGGACCGGGCCGTAGGGAGTTGGTGGAGAGGCAGTGTGTGTGGAGGGGCAAGACCTACATAAGCCCAGCATTATAAGAAGATTCCCTTGGAAGCGTGGTGCTTCCATTGGAGCATTAGGAAACCCATTATCCTAGGAGCTGACTCAATATATTTTTTATATACTTTTATTGATATCAGAGAGGAAGGGAGAGGGGGGAAGAGATAGACACAGCAGTGATGAGAGAGAATCATTGATTGGCTGCCTCCTGCATGCCCCACCCTGGGGATCGAGCCCACAACCCGGGCATGTGCCCTGACTGGGAATTGAACTACAACCTCCTGGTTCATAGGTCGACGCTCAACCACTGAGCCACGCCAGCTGGATTCAATATTTTTTAAAGCTGTTTTAACTCTCTAACATTTAACAAGAGCCCCTTCAATATCACAAGAATTAATTCACCACCACCCCCAGATGCCCAGTTTTCTTCTAAGAAATGCCTTCTGATTTGAGCAAATTAATCAGAAGGTCTGTTTCGGGTGAGGAACCCCAGCCCCTCCACCTGATCTACTCAGTTGGTAAGGACACTTGATCATGAGCTTCACTAATGTCCTCACGTTGCGAGAAGAGCTAAGAATAGAAGTTAATCAGATTGTCACCAACATCTGGGTGTTATTTCTCACCCCTCGTGAGTGAGCAGCACCTGCCTCGCTTCCATGGCCTTGCGTGAGCTCCGGGTCAGCAGGAAGCTGCCTGCCCATTTGTCAGCCGACTGTTTTGAGGTTGCTCAGTTTGTGTCAGTGCTGCCCATTGCATGTCTTCGAGGAAACTCCCTGAGGAAGAGCTAGCAAGTGTGTGCATTGGTCGGGCGTGCTAGGCCAGGTGAGAGCCTGAAGCAGAAAGAACATTGAGTAATAGCGATCCTGTCCTTATTTAAGAGGTTGATACTTCATTCACCAGGGATTCTTTGCATTGACCTTTATTTCCTAACGAACTGCATTCAAATCCCATTAGCTTGATTGCTGACCTGTGGTGTGGAGGCAGGTGTAGGGAGGGGCACCCTCTTACCAGAGGCCAGTGTCCCCTGGGCCGGGCCTCACTTTGGGCCCAATCCTGTTCCTCAGGCACCTGTTATGTAAAAGCAGACGCAGTCCTGCCCTCATGGAGCTGGGTCATGACATTAATACAGAAGGGATATTAATAAAGTCCAAGGTCACACACTGATCATCCTAAAGCCTGGGAGCTATGCGAGTATAGAGGTACAACCACCCGGAGCGCTCTGACCTGCTCACAGGAGGGTGAGCGCTAACCCAGTGCACAGCGGGAGGCTGGACAGGCTCCGGCAGGTTAGGCCTGGGGACTTCCTCCTGTGGTTTGCTTACCAGTTAGGTGAGCACTTGGTCTAGGAATGCTTATCTCAGTGACAATCAGTCTACCTTGAGCTAAAACTTAACCTGAATCTCCATGTTACATGGCTCTGGCAGAAACAGTGGCCCCCACTTCTGGCCTGAAGGAATTCTAAGCCAGCTTTATTGGGGGGGGCGGTGGGCAGGGGGGCTTCTGTTGAGGTTATGATTTTTTTCCGGACAGGTTTAAAACCTTGACTCAAGATTGGTAAGAAAACCTTCTAGGTGAGAGACACGTGCTTCCATCTATTGCCCGAACAGTGGGGAGGCTTTTTAAACTTATATTTAATTCAAGTTTAGTAGTGAAGTTACATTTATTTGATCTCATCAGAAATATGTCGGACACCAAGCAAAAAGGAATTCCGCTCCAAAGATCAAAGCAGCTAATTTCTTAATAAACAAACCTTCACACAATAATAGGAAAAAGAAATGTGTGTTCAGCTCACTTTTTATTATTCTGCATAAAATGAAAACAGCAAAATGCACATGTATTTTTTTGGAAGTTAAGCGATTATCCCACAAGAGGCTCAGATTTGCAAACTGTGGCTTCAGGGGCACCTCCCACCGAAGCCGTCCACAGCACGCTGCACTGCTGTGGTTCCCAGGGCTTTCCCTGGTTTTACATGAACCTCAAAACAACCCTATGGAATAGGTAGAGTATGTCCTTGAATTATCATTTTAATGTGAGGCATCTCATTTTACCAGTGAGTAGTAAGCTCTTAGAAATACCAGAGGATAGAGGTTCAAATTGATTAAAACTGTGGAAGCTTTAAAAATTATTTGGTTAATATTTTAGAGCTATTGAAATATTTATAAATTTATAGACATAGCAAACTACAACTCCACAACTTAAAAATATTATATTTTAAAATTTCCAAATAATTTTAATGTCATTTATAAAAAGTATAAAATTATTGTAGTTTAAATGTTTTTTATTTGATCACATGTTGATAGGCATAAATTTAGCTTTATGCATTCTTATGCCAAAGACTCTGGAATGAAGACCCAATGCCATTTTCATTCTATAGTGGAGCCTTGTGGGGGAGTCAGGACTGCTCCGCCACTCTTCACTCCTTCCAAATGCTGGCCGTCTTGGGGACCTTCCTAAAGGTCACCCCAATAGTGTAATGGGAGAAACAGACATGGGCAGCCACGCTCACACGCTGTTGGGCACATTGTTCACTCAGTGAGCATGGCCTTTGGCATCTTAACATATTTCCCAGGGATTTTGTGCATAAAGCTATTAAGGGGATGGATTCTTCTAAATGAACCAGGGTATAATATTTTATTTGGGGGGAATTAATATTGTGGCATGAATATAACATCTACCAGATTTTATATCTATATTACTTGGAATTGAAGCCTCTTTTTACATTATTCTAGCATTTTAAAAAGTTAGGAGAAATGTCAACCTTTTGTTTGAATACATTTAGATTCATACTTTCCCATTCAATTTTTGTTTGTTTGTTAATCCTCACCCAAGGATATTTTTTATTTTTAGAGAGAGTGGAAGGGGAGAGGAGAGAGAGAGAAAGAGAGAGACATGGATTGGTTGCCTCCCGCACATGCCCTGACCAGGGCCAGGACCAAGCCTGCAACCAAGGTACATGCCCTTGACAAGAATCAAACCCAGTACCCTTCAGTCCACAGGCCAATGCTCTATCCACCAAGCAAAACCAGTCAGGGCCCATTTGATTTTAATAGCCATGGAATTTCCATAGAACCTTTGTTTAAGGTGACAGAGAATTCTTTTATGGATAATGAGTGAAGGTTCAAATGACAAAGATCTTTCAGTTTACAGCTTTTCTTTCTTTTGACCAAGAAATTATTAACATTTCATTTTTCTAAGGATTGTATCCCCCCTGTACTTGTGATGTTAGTATTTCAGGGGTGATTCTGCTAATCGAGTGGCATGTGGAAAACTCCCGGTGTCACCGGCCCAAGTTAGCAGCTCATCTGTACAGCTTTGTGGCTGCAGCTTTGTGTGGATGAATGAGAGGAGCGAGAGAGGATGCCCTGGGGCCTGTACCACACACCCAGCGGCAGCCTGCACTCACTTTTAATTACGCTTGGCCCCTCCTAACGTGGTCAGTTATAAACCAAGGAGTGTGCCAAGTTAGATCCACTCTATCTATTTGGTTGTTTTATGATGCATACACAGAAAATGGAACTGTTTGATTAGCTGTTTTTTCTGCTTAGCAATAGATTACTTCCACCATAATACAGGAATGTGTTCAGATTGTTGAAATGTGTGGGTGTATCTAAATCAGAATAAATTTTATTTGAAGGACATTTAAACAGTTAAGTTGAAACGTCTTTATGATAATGTTCAGTTTACCAAGGGTGGTAACTGCATATCAATAGTGTTGACAGTTGTAGTGCTAAGCTATGGAGACTCTGGTTCAGCAATACTGTAGAAAGAGCATTAGTTAGTGTGCAGACAGCATTGCTCAGCACACCCTGGCATACTGTGATGGCCAGTAGTCACATCTTTAACACTCTTACCAATTGAAAATTACTTACAGGACGTCCTTGCTATTTATGGCTATACTAGAGGCCCGGTGCATGAATGGGGTCCCTCGGCCTGGCCTGAGCCCTCTCACAATCCAGGACCCCTTGGGGGATGTCAGACTGCCAGTTTCGGCCCGGTCCCTGCAGACCAGGCCAAGGGATCCCACCGGTGCAAGAATTTGTGCACTGGGCCTCTAGTATGCATATAAGATCTTTGGATAATCTTTTCCTGCCCTCCCCCTACCCTCTTCCCTTTGAGATTTATCAGTCTGTTTCATGTTTCCATGCCTGTGCTTGAGCATCTGCCCCTTGGTGGTCAGTATTTGTCATAGCTGCTGGTCAAATGGTCACTTAGGTTTTTATATATATAGATAGCTACCAATGCTTGGGAAAATTGTTTAAAAGTGGCCTGTTTGGAAACTAGTAACTACTCACCTCTGTGATCAATTACCCTAAGACTTGCTTTGCAAGCAGCTGTTAGCACATTCAGAAGTGCTGCAGCCAGAGAGGGAAAAAAGAAGTCAAAACTCTGTAAGGGTTTATACCAAGTGTTAAGGTAGTAGTATTAAAACAGGAGAAAATAGTATTAACAGAGGGGTTTAATTCCTTTAGTGCTCTCTTTTTAGTTCTTATGTTCTGCAGTGAACATACATTACTCGTGCAATAGTAATAGAAATTACCTCCCCTAAATTCAAATGACTGAAATCAGATACATTTCTCAATGTGATGTCATGACTTGGAAACCCTCAGAGGACAATTGTGCATTGAGGCTGACCTGAGTATGACTTAGTTTTTGAGCCCTCAGGGCGGTGGCCAGGGGGACTCAGGATGAAGGAAACAGTGGGGATCTGGTCTGTGCGGAGGCAGTGAGCAGTCAACTGTTTCAAGAATCTCACAGAGTCCCAGTGTCTCAGAACTGAGCTGGCTTTTTCATGATGAAAACGTCCCAATTCTCCTTGTAAAATATGATACTAGTTTCTTACAATGTCCTTTAACTGAAGATAAAATTCCTAAAGGAACAATCCCAAGGTAGAGGTATTCATAAAGGCACGCATAACATGGTAAAGCTCTTAGCTCAGTGCTGCTGAAAGGTGGTATGTGGAAAGCGCTGCCCATGAGTGTGGCTCACACCCACAACAAGCACAGGTCAGGTCAAGAACAGCCTTGACTGGGGAGTCTTATTGCTGTTGAATCGAATAGTAAAATATTCAGTTTGCATTTTATAGTATTTTTAAAATTTTTATTTTCCAATCATTGACTTTGTGTTTTACAAACATGTTTGATCGTAGCAGATATGAAGGGAATAAAATGAGTTATATTTTCAACATAAAAGCTCAAAGGCATAGAAAGAAACTATTTTCAAAGTGTGAGTCAAGACATGCGATGCCCTCTCACGGCTGCTGAGAAGCTTCTGGAACTCCCACGAGTCCATGATACTTTCAGTCTCCCTCGCCAAGATGGGAAAATAATGCCTGCCTTTCTCCAATGGTCCCAGGGCCCAGCGGACACAGGGAACCAAGAGGCTTTCCCCTGAAGACGTGGCGTCCATGAGGGACCTTCTGACGCACAACATGTACCAAGTGCGGCAGAGGGTGAGTATGGCTGCCGGGCTGGCTGCTGCTGGCATCCCAGGGCCGTCTTTCCAGTCACCCCTGCCTCACCCTCCGCTCTAAGCAGCCTTTCTGCTGGACAACTGCTCCCTGCTTGGTGTGGAGAACAGAGCGCTAATTGTTATGCTTCTGCTGCAGAGTTGGAACCTGTAGTAGGAAAAGAAATGAAAATCCAGTGGCTGGTTGCAGGGGTCAGGCCCCTCCCTCCGAGGGCAAATGTGGGGCCAGCAGCCGCCACAGACAGGACAGCCCAGGCCGAGGTGGCTGCCTCCAGCTGAGCGACTGCAGCGGAGCTCAGGAAGCTGAGAGGGTTTGGCGAGAATGCTGAAAGCCTTCACAATAAAAAGGAGCTGTCTTGGGCCTGTTAATTCTCAGCTTTGGGGAAAGGTGTAGCGTCCACCCCACACTTGGGAAGGCCAGTGGCTGGGCTCTTCTGAGACTTGGACTTGGTCCAATGAGAGGCACACCTGCGTCCTCTCATAGGAGTTTGAGTTTGAGGATTCGATTGAACTTCCCAAGTCTGAGTATGAGTATAAACGAGTTGTTTATGAGGGCCTTGGTTTTGGGGAATATGTCATCAATCAGTCTTGATGGGACCGAAAAAATGATCTAGTAGAAAACAGGGAGTTGTTGACCTGACTGTGGAAGGTCACAGAACAACACCTGAGCCCGGGCCCTCTGACTGCTGCCCGCACTCCTCCCAGGTGGGCTCAGTTCACAGGGCACGGGGCAGAGGGCTTCTAGCTTCCTGCGGGGAGGGCAGTGGTTGAAGGGCTGTGTCACGCGGTCTCTGCACCTGCTGAAGGAACACAGCGGAGCAGCCACCTAGCTCGCTCAGGGCACATGCGGCAGCTCCCACTCCTTCCAAGTGAAACTGTTTGGTGGAGTATCACATTCTGCCTTTGCCAAATAGTTAAGCACTTCCTGGTTTAAAGAATGTGGGCTATATGAGAGCCAGAGCCCAAAGCCTGCCTCGAACTCAGCCTTTCCCCAGGGTGAAGAGGTTGGATTTAGGGAAGGCTCCAGAAATGGAGACGGAGCCCTGGGTCTGCAGCGGTCCACACGGAGGCTAGCTGCCAAGCTCCCTTTGCTTCCGTGAGCAGTTACCAGGGAGCCACCGCCTGCGTTTATCAGGGTGCCTGTCCAGTGTCCTCTGGGATCTCCCCCAGGCTGCGCCTGCCTTGTTGTCCCCACATAAGCAGGTGGGTGTGGAAAGTCACACGGGGAACCACAAATAATAAACATCAGGAGTTCCAAGCCTCCAAGGGGGCTTTTGCCTCCACCTTTGCTACTTTGAGAGAGTGGAACTTCCTCTCTTTCTAGGTCATGTGACTCCTCACCTCCTCCACGGTCCTCTTGCTCTCGTGGAGGAAATAGAGCTCTAAAGGTGCCACCAGAACAGCCATTTGACTGCTTTGTTCCTAGTGGGCAATCTACAGTTTTGAGGATTGTCACAAAAGGTGACATCTTTAGCCCTCCAGCCTGGTGACAGGTCACCAGGCCCCACACAGCTCACAGTCCCCTTCTTGGAAGAGGCCACCTTGAGAGTCAGGAGTCCCATCTGGGCAGGGCCGGATGAGCACAGGGCTGGACTCTGGAGGATCCTAGGATGCAGTGGCTCTGAAACAGCAGGCCCTGCGGGCTCTGTTCTCCCTAGGACCACTCGACTACTCCCGTTTGAAGCTATACGCTCAGCACATCTAGGACAAGGTCTTCACTGGGAGGGAGTTGAAGAACTCACCCCTGGAGATTCTCAGGGGAACAACTGCAGCAGAAGTGCTGCGAACGCAGTGGGGATGGACACTGAGAAACACTCCACATTACACGGGAAAACATCAGCCTTCGCCCAGACCCGAGAATAAGTCACAGACTGATGGGCAGTCCCTGGGCTGGCCTAAATGATGAGGTCACACTCGGAATTTCAATACGCTTTATTTTCCTTTCTATTAAATTTATTGGGGTGACACTGGTTAATATGATCATATAGGTTTCAGGTGTGGGTTTCTATGTTACAAGATATGTATGTGTTCATCACCCAAAGTCAAATGTCCCACCACCATATTTATTTATTTATTTATTTATTTATTTATTTATTTATTTATTTATTTTTATTGTTTAAAGTATTACATATGTCTCCTTTTTCCCCATTGATCCCCCCCCCACGCCCGAGGGCAAGCCTCCACCGCCCCAGTGTCTGTGTCCATTGGTTATGCTAATATGCATGCATCAAGTCTTTTGATTGATCCCTAACAACCCCCCTCCCCTGCCCCTTGTCGCTGGAACTATTTTTGTTCATCAGTTTATGTTGATCATTATATCCCACAAATGAGTGAGATCATGTGATACTTATCTTTCTCAGACTGGCTTATTTCACTTAGCACGATGCTCTCCAGTTTCATCCATGTTGTTGCAAATGGTAGGAGTACCTTCTTTTTTACAGCAGCGTAGTATTCCATTGTGTAGATGTATCACAGTTTTTTAATCCACTCATCTGCTGATGGGCACTTAGGTTGTTTACAAATCTTAGCAATGGTAAATTGTGCTGCTATGGACATAGGGGTGCATATATCCTTTCTGTTTTCTTGAGATATATTCCTAGAAGTGGGATTACTGGTTCAAGTGGAAGTTCCATTTTTAACTTTTGAAGAAAACTCCATACTGTTCTCCACAGTGACTGCACCAGTCTGCATTCCCACCAGCAGTGCACAAGGGTTCCTTTTTCTCCACATCCTCGCCAGCACTTGTCTTTTGTTGATTTGTTGATAATAGCCATTCTGACAGGTGTAAGATGGTACCTTATTATCTTTTTGATTTGCATCTCTCGGATGATTAGTGACTTTGAGCATGTTTTCATATGTCTCTTGGACTTCTGTATGTCCTTTTCCAAAAAGTGTCTATTTAGGCCCTTTGCCCATTTTTAAATTGGATTGTTTATTGTCCTTTTGTTAAGTTGTATGAGTTCCCCATAAATTTTGGAGATTAAACCCTTATCAGAGAGAACATTGGCAAATATGTTCTCCCATGCAGTGGACTTTCTTGTTGTTTTGTTGATGGTTTCTTTTGCTGTGCAGAAGCTTTTTATTTTGATGTAGTCCCATTTGTTCATTTTCTCCTTAGTTTCCATTGCCCTAGGAGCTGTATCGGTAAAGATATTGCTATGACATATGTCTGATATTTTGCTGCCTATGGAGTCTTCTAAGATTTTTATGGTTTCCAGTCTTACACTTAAGTCCTTTAACCATTTTGAGTTTGTTTTTGTGTATGGTGTAAGGTGGTGGTCTAGTTTCATTTTTTTGCATGTATCTGACCAAATTTCCCAACACCATTTATTGAAGAGACTGTCTTGACTCCATTGTATGTTCTTGCCTCCTTTGTCAAATATTAATTGAGCATAATGGCTTGGGTCAACTTCTGGGTTCTCTGTTCTGTTCCATTGATCTATATGTCTGTTCTTGTGCCAGTACCAGGCAGTTTTGAGAACCATAGTTTTTTAATATAGCTTGATATCTGGTATTATGATCCCAACAACTTTGCTCTTATTTCTCAAGATTGCTGCAGCTATTCGGGGTCTTTTTTTATTCCAGATGAATTTTTGGAGAGTTTGTTCTAGGTCTGTGAAATATGCCATTAGCATTTTAATGAGGATTGCATTGAATTTATAAATTGTTTTGGGTAGCATGGACATTTTAATGATGTTGATTCTACTAATCCATGAACACAGTATGTTCTTCCATTTGTTTATGTCTTCCTCTATCTCTTTTTCAATGTCCTGTAGTTTTCTGAGTATAGGTATTTTACCTCCCTCCTTAGTTAAGTTTATGCCTAGGTATCATAATCATTTTGGTGCAATGATAAATTGGATTGTTTTTTTACTTTCTCTTTCTGTAAGTTCATTATTGCTTATGAAAAAGCCATAGATTGCTGGATGTTAATTTTGTATCCTGCTACATTGCTTAATTCATTTATTAAGTCTAGTAGTTTTTTTTATGGAGTCTTTGGGGTTTTCTATGTACAGTATCATGTCATCTGAGAATAAGGACTGTTTTATTTCTTCTTTTCCAATTTGAAAGCCTTTTATTTCTTCTTCTTGTCTAGTTGGTATGACTAGCACTTCCAGTACTATATCGAACAGGAGTGGTAAAAGTGGGCATCCCTATCTTGTTCCTGTTCTTAGGGGAAATGGGTTTAGTTTTTGCCCATTGAGTATGACGTTGGCTATAGGTTTTTCATATATGGCCTTTATTATGTTGAGTTATGATCCCTCTGTTTCCACTTTGCTGGGAGTTTTTATCAGGAAAGGGTATTGGATTTTTTTAAATGCTTTTTCTGGACCGATTGATATGATTATGTGATTTTTGTCTCTCAATATGTTTATGTGATGTATCACATTTATTGATTTGCAGATATTATACCATCCTTGCATCCCCATGATTAACCCCACTTGGTCATTGTGAATGATCTTTCTAATGTAATACTGGATCCGATTTGCTAGAATTTTGTTGAGGATTTTAGTATCTATGTTCATTAAGGATATTGGCCTGCAATTCTCTTTCTTTGGGGTATCTTTATCTGGTTTTGGAATTAGGGTATTGCTGGCTTTATAGAACGAGTTTGGAAGTGTGCCTTCCTCTTGAATTTTTTGGGATAGTCTGAGAAAGATAGGTTTTAGTTCTTTGAATGCTTGGTAGAACTCCGCTATAAAGCCGTCCAGACAAGGGCTTTTGTTTGCTGGAAGATTTTTATCACTGCTTCAATTTCTTCGGTAGTTGTCAACCTATTTAGGTTTTTTGATTCTTCCTGATTGAGTCTTGGAAGCTTGTATTTTTCTAAGAATGTGTCCATTTCATTTAGGTTGTCCAGTTTGTTTTAGTAGAGTTGTTCATAGTATTTTTTCATAATCCTTTGTATTTCTGAGGTGTAGGTTGTTACTTCACCTCTTTCATTTCTGATTTTGTTCATTTGGGTCCTCTCTCTTTGCTTCTTGGTGAGCCTGGCTAGAGGTTCATCAATCTTGTTTATCCTTTCAAAGGACAAGCTCTTGGTTTTATTAATCTTTTGTATTGTTTTTTTTTTTTTTTGCCTCTATGTCATTTCTTTCTGCTCTGAGCTTTATTATTTCCTTCCTTCTGCTTCCTCTGTGCTTTTCTTGTTGCTCTCCTTCTAATTCTTTGAGTTGTAGGGTTAAATAATTTATTACAATTTTTCTTGTTTTTGTACAGGTAGGCCTGTAGAGCTATGAACTTCCCTCTCAAGACTGCTTTCACTGTGTCCCATAGATTTTGGATTGTTGTGTTTTCATTGTCATTTGTTACCAGGATGCTTTTTACTTCTTCTTTGATCTCTTTGGTTACCAAATCATTGTTTAGTAGCATGCTATTTAGTCTTTGATATTTTTTCATTGTTGATTTCTAATTTTATGCCATTGTGATCTGAGAAGATGCTTGTTATGATTTCTATCTTCTTGAATTTGAAGAGACTTTGCCTGTGTCCCAATACGCAGTTTATATTTAAAAATGTCCCATGTGCACTTGAGAAGAATATATATTGTGTAACTTTAGAGTGAAATGTTCTGAAAATGTCAATTAATTCCTTCTGATCTAGTGAGTCATTTAGGATTTATGTTTCTTTGCTTATTTTTTGTTTAGAGGATTTATCCAGTGATTCAGTGGGGCATTAAAGTCCCCTACTATGACTGTATTGCTATCGATCTCTCCCTTGATATCTTCCAGAAGTTTCTTTATGTATTTGGGTGCTCCTGTATTGGGTGCATGTATGTTTACCAGAGTTATATCCTCTTGTTGAATTGCTCCCTTTAGTATTATGTAGTGGCCTTCCTTATCTCTTGTTATGGCCTTCACTTTGAGGTCTAATTTTTCAGATATAAGTATTGCTACCCCAGATTTTTTTCATTTCCATTCACCTGAAAATTTTTTTCCATCCCTCCATTATCAGTCTGTTTGAGTTGCTTGTTCTGAGGTGGGTTTTCTGTAGACAGCAGATATATGGATCATGTTTTCCTATCCACTCAGCTACCCTATGTCTTTTGATTGGGGCATTTAATCCATTTACATTTAAGGTTATATTGAGAGGTACTTGTTTTTTGCCATTTTTATTCCTTATGCCTGTGTTCCTTCTCCCCTTCCTATTTTTTCTTTTTATAGCAGACTCTTTAGCATTTCTTGCATTGCTGGTTTGGTGGTAATAGACTCCCTCAGCCACTTTTTTGTCTGTGGAGCTCTTTATTTCACCTTCAATTTTGAATGATAGCCTTGCTGGGTATAGTATTTTTGGATTCAGTCCCTTGCTTTGCATCACTTTGTATATTTCATTCCATTCCCTTCTGGCCTGATGTGTTTATATTGAGAAATCAGTTGATAGTGTAATGGGAGAACCCTTGTAGGTAACTTTCTGTCTCTCTGGCAGCCTTTAAGATTCTTACTTTGTCATTGTTGTTTGCCAATTTAATTATAATGTGTCGTGGTGTCGATATTTTGGGGTTCATCTTGTTTGGGACTCTGTGAGCTTCTTGGACTTGTGTGAGTTTTTCCTTCCCAACATCAGGGAAGTTTTCTGTCATTTCTTTAAACTGGTTTTCTATTCCTTGCTCGGTTTCCTCTCCTTCTGGCACCCCTATTATGCAGATGTTGTTTCATTTTGCATTATCCCAAAGCTCCCTTAGTCTCTCCTGCTGTTTTTTTCAGTTTTTTTCCAGTTGCTGCTCTTCTTGGGTATTTTTTTCTACTTTGTCTTCTAGCTCACTGATGTGGTACTCAGCTTCTTCTAGACTACTGTTGATGCTTTCTATTGTGTTCTTTATTGCAGCTATGTCATTCTTCATTTCTTCCTGGTTCTTCTCCATTTCCTCTTGGTTCTTACACATGTTGTTAAATTTGTCTTCCATCCTTTTCAATGTTCTTATGACCATTGCTCTGAATTCTTTCTCTGACAAATTGCTTGCCTCAATTTCATTTACTTCCTTTTCCAGTGATTCCTCCTTTTCTTTCATATGGGGGCTTTTTCTTTGTCTCCCCATTTTTGTTCCTCTCAAGGTGTCTGGTTATGTGGCTCACTCTCTACTGCATTGACCAAAAGGCACAAAATACAACTTGACAAGACATGACACAGGGAACAAAACATGAATGTATTTACGATACCAATAACCCCAAATAAAGGTGACCACCAGAGAAAAGAGAATTAGGAGAGAGAAAGAGCATAAAAATGATATTGAGAAAAGGAAAAAAGATAAGAGAGAAAAGAAAAAGAAGAGGAAAACTATATACATATATGGGGAGAAAACTCCACAAAACCAATAACTAATCCAAAAAATGCAAACAATAAACACCTAGAAAAAAAGGAGGGAAGCTGATATGAAGAGGCAGAGCTTATTTCCAGAAGGTAAGATAAAGGAATTGAATGAATGGGGGAATGGCCACGATTCAGTATAGAGGAGGTAGAAAGGTAATGAGTGTATAAGAAGTAAAGTAAAAAACAAAATACTCAATTAAAATAATAATAATAATCCTATATAATAAAGAGGTAATATGCAAAATGATTGTCATACCCTCGCACAAGATGGGCGCCCCCATGTCATCACAAGATGGCTGCCACAAGATGGCCAGCAGGGGAGAGCAGTTGTGGGCCATGAGGCCAGCAGGGGAGAGCAGTTGTGGGCCATGAGGCCAGCAGGGGAGGGCAGTTAGGGGGCAACCAGGCCAGCAGGGGATGGAGGGCAGTTGGGGGGGACCAGGCCTGCAGGGGAGGGAGGGCAGTTTGAGGGACCAGGCCTGCAGGGGAGGGAGGGCAGTTGGAGGGACCAGGCCTGCAGGGAAGGGCAATTAGGGGCAACCAGGCCAGCAGGGGAGGATAGTTGGGGGCGACCAGGCTGGCAGGGAAGGGTGTTGGGGGTGACCAGGCCTGCAAGGAAGGAAGGGCAGTTGGGGGGACCACGCCTGCAGGGGAGGGAGGGAAGTTTGAGGGACCAGGCCTGCAGGGGAGGGAGGGCAGTTGGAGGGACCAGGCCTGCAGGGAAGGGCAATTAGGGGCAACCAGGCCAGCAGGGGAGGATAGTTGGGGGTGACCAGGCTGGCAGGGAAGGGTGTTGGGGGTGACCAGGCCTGCAAGGAAGGAAGGGCAGTTGGGGGAGACCAGGCCTGCAGGGGAGGGCAGTTGGGGGCAACCAGGCCTCCCAAGGAGGGCGGTTGGGGGCGACCAGGCTGGCAAGGGAGGTTCAGCTGGGGGTGACTGGTCCAGCAGGGGAGGGCAGTTGGGAGTGACCAGGCTTGCAGGGGAGGGAGGGCAGTTAAGGGTGACCAGGCCAGCAGGGGAGGGCAGTTGGGCAGGACCAGGCCTTCAGGGGAGGGCAGTTGGGGGCAACCAGGCCTACCAGGGAGGGCAGTTGGGGGTGACCAGGCTGGCAGGGGAGGTTCATCTGGGGGTGACTGGGCCAGAAGGGGAGGGCAGTTGGGGGTGACCAGGCCAGCAGGGGAGGGCAGTTAGGGGCAACCAGGTTGGCAGGGGAGGGCAGTTGGAGGCAACTGGGACTGCCGGGAGGGCAGTTGGGAGTGACCAGACCAATAGGGGAGGGCAGTTGGTGGTGATCGTGCTGGCAGGAGAGGACAGTTGGGGACTATCTGATCAGCAGGGGAGCAGTTAGGCGTTGATCAGGCTGGCAGGGGAGTGGTTAGGAGGTGATCAGGCTTTCAGGCAGGCAGGCGAGCGGTTGGGAGCCAGCACTCCCGGGTGGTGAGAAGGATGTCCGACTGCCGGTTTAGGCCTGATCCCACAAAGATTGAGCCTAAACCAGCAGTTGGACATCTCCCAAGGGGTCCCAGATTGGAAAGGGTGCAGGCTGGGCTAAGGGACAACCCCCCTTCAGTGCACAAATTTCGTGCACCAGGCGTCTAGTTAAAAATAATAATTAAAATATATATTTAAATATATATATAAAAGAAAATGTATTTATATAAAAATAAAAAACAAAACAAATTTTCCCTTTCTTTAATCTATCTATCTATATATTCATCTATTTTTGGAAAAGAGTCGAGTAGAGAGCATATAGGCCTGAGTTTGGTGAGTGAAACTAATTAAGCTATTAGTAGCAGAAGAGAACAAGTGAGGAGAGGAAAAACAAAAGCATAAAATAAAAAAACAAAAATACTAACAAACAAACAACAACAACAAAAA
This sequence comes from Myotis lucifugus, assembly GCF_000147115.1. Classification (NCBI taxonomy): domain Eukaryota; kingdom Metazoa; phylum Chordata; class Mammalia; order Chiroptera; family Vespertilionidae; genus Myotis; species Myotis lucifugus. The sequence goes on along the minus strand of NW_005871470.1, from coordinate 488,044 downwards.
TTGGCTAGCGAAGAAAGAGAAAAGAGAAGTGTGCATGGACTTGGAGCAAGGGAGAGAAAATTAGACATATGAGGAAGCCAACAGAGACTACTACAATAGTAATGCATCAATAAAGCAGATAAAGAAGATCAATTAATAACAAGGAGTAAAAAGAAAGAGAGAGAAAAATTAAAGCAGGAACAGAGAGAAACAGGATGAAAAAGGGAGAAGTGTGGAAGAAAGGATTGGCATAAAGAAAAAACTGAGATAGAGTAAAATAATGATAAAAATAAAAATAGAATGTAGAACACTAATCAAAAAAAGATAATAAAAAAATGAAAGGTAAAAAAAAATAATCCTACATAATAAAAGCCTAATATGCAAATCAACCAAACAGCAGAATAACCGGTCAGTGGGGGGTGGGGCCAATGAATGGGCAGCACCAGGCCAGCCAAGGCAGGTGCCAGCAGGCAGAGGGAGGGAACGATGATGGGGGGGCAGCAGTGACCGTCGGCTGCAGAGGAGCAATCAGGGAGCAGGCGGCCGTGCCCCAATCACCCCGCCAGTAGCCTCGGGCAGAGGGAGGCCACTGGTGGTGACAGCAATAGGCCCACAGGTAGGCTACCACAGAGGGAGGCCACCGGCTGTGGAGGTGGGGCGATCAGGGGCAGGGCCAGCTGCTCAAAGGCTGGCACCATCCCCCAATCAGCCTGCTGATTGCCTCCCGCAGAGGGAGGCCAGACTGTGGCTTAGACCCACTCCCCGCAGTCTCTGGACTGCAAGATGGTGCAGGCCAGGCTTAGGGACCCTCCCGAGTGCACAAATTTTTGTACACTGGGCCTCTAGCAATAATAATTAATAAAAATAATTTTAAAAATAAACTAAAGAGAAAAAATTTTAGTTTCTTAAGTAAAAGATAAAAAATAAAATGTGAAGTAGTGAAGTTTGTTCGCTTCAGCTGAGTTTTTATGTCCTATGAGGGTTGGTTTAAGACCCCTCTCTACTGTTCTGCCTGCCATGTCTCTGTTTCCTGTTAAGTAGTCAGCACCATGTTGAAGTTCCCAGCAACCCACTGTTCCTCTTTGTCAGACGCCACAACCTTGGTTTCAGGCAGGTGGGATCAATCTACCCACTTTGTTTTTCTGCCTTCCAGTCGTATTTACATAAGCATCTATTTCTGACATGGCCTCTAGGTGGCGGTGTTTCTGTATTAGTTTCCAGGACCAAATGGCCCCTCATCCCATTATTTAGAATCTTTGTTTCCCTGCTGAGCTCAAGGCTGGGTGAGGCTACACTGCTAGAAGGGGCCTGGTCTTTAGGAGCAAACTGTCTGTTCAGGGTTGGAGGGACAGACTGTTCCAGAGCTGGCTTCCTGATCATCTCTCCCTATTTTGCTCCCCAGCTTCCACAAAACCACCTTCCCCTGCACCGCAGCCTTGGTGAGTGTTTGTAATTGAAAGACCCTATGCACTGGGTTTAGTGAGTAAAAGCAAGGAAAATATAAAGACAGAGCAACCACATCACTGCCCATCTCTCTCCCTCCAGCACTGTGTGGCTGGTGCAGAACTTCAGGCTGCTGTTTTGGGCACAGCCTCCCACAACTGTGGGCTTAGATCTAGAGTCCCCAGCTGCCAGCAGCCCTGTGGACCCCCTTCCACAGTCAAGCACTGCCCTGTCCCCAAGGGACGCAGATTTGGTGCAGCGCAGTCCAGGCTGCCCGCGTTTCTCCCTCCAGCTCAGATCCCCAGGCCCACTGCTCTCTAGGTGACCTCTGACCTTTCTGTTCATGGATTGTCTCTCCAGCTGTGTTTAATTTGCCAATTATGGGTGGATGTTATTCGATTCAGCTGTTTCTTCTATCTGCTCTATGAGAAGGCTCAGAACCCGACCACATATTTGGCTGCCATTTTGTCTCCCCCCCCCTTCCCCCCCCCCCCCCGGGACAAACTTTTTAGGAGCCTGTAGCCAGGGAGGCTGAAGTCTTGGTGTTCGTGGGTTCACAGCAGAGGCAGCTGGTCCCTGGCTGATGTGGCTGTAGGGTCCCAGGTGGTGTCCCAGGTCTCCCCGGGTGGAGGTGAGGCTGGGCTTCCAGTCACAGCCACTCTCCCCTTCAAGATGGTGCGGTCTCTGTGGCAGAGCCAGCTGTTCCAAGAGAGATTTCAGCAGCAGTAGAAGCTGCCCAGCTAGGGGAGCCTGGTCCACCAGCCCCCGACAGTCCTGTGGAATATAACTGTCCCTCACTCACACACACACATGCCCCACATGTCCACACACTCCCCTCTCGCTACCTCCCTCACTCACACTCTCTTCTTCACTGCTGTCCTGTCGGCCACCACCTTGGATCCTCCATCACCATATATTAGGGCTCCCTTCACCCCCAACCGCCTTCCCTCTGGCGACCACCACTCTGCTGTTTGTATTCATGAGTTTCAGGTTTATATCCCACATATGAGTAAAATCATATGGTTCTTAGCTTTTTCTGACTGCCTTATTTCATTCAGCATAATGTTCTCAAGGCCCATCCATGTTGTTGCAAATGGTGCTATTTCATCCTTTATTATGGCTGAGTAGTACTCCATTGTGTATATGGACCATGTCCTCTATCGCAAGACATTTTGGTTGTTTGCATGTATTGGCCACCATGAATAATGCTGCAGTGAACACAGGGGTGCATATATCTTTGCGAATGCATGGTTTTGAGGTGTTCAGGTGTATACCCAGGAGTGGGATTGCTGGGTCAAATTCTTAATTTTTTGAGGAATTACCAGCCTGTTTTCCATAGTGGCTGTACCATCTACATTCCCATCAGCAGTGAATGAAGGTCCCCTTTCCACAGCCTCTCCAACACTTGTCATTGCTTATCTTGATAAGGGCACTCTAACAGGTGTGAGGTGGTATCTCAATGTAGTTTTGATTTGCATTTCCCTAATGGCCAGTGAGATTGAACATCTTTTTAAATATCTATTGGCTGTTCATATATCTTCTTGGAGAGGTGTATGGTATTTTCATGACCTCTACCCACTTTTTGATTGGGTTGTTTGTTTGGTGTTGAGTGTTATGAGTTCTTTATATATTCTGGAAATTAAACCTTTGTTGGAGCTACTGTCTGCAAATATCATCTCCCATCTGGTGGCTGCCTCTGTGTTTTGTTGTCAGTTTCTTTTACTGTGCAGAAGCTTTTGAGTTTGATATAGTCCCATTCATTTAGTTTTGCCTTTACTTCCCTTGCCTTTGAGGTCAAGTTTATAAAATGTTCTCTGTGACCAAGATCCAAAAGGTTGGTACCTATATTTTCTTCTATGTAACTTATTGTTTTGGGTCTTATATTCAGGTCTTTGATCCATTTTGAATTAATTTTTGTACATGGGGACAAACTGTAGTCCAGCTTCATTCATTTGCATGTGGCCTTCCAGTTTCCCCAGCACCATTTATTGAAGAGACGATCTTTACTCCATTGTGTGCTTCTGGCTCCTTTATCAAAAATTATCTGTCCATATGCATGTGGTTTTATAGCTGGGCTCTCTATTCTGTTCCATTGATCTATGTGTCTGTTTCCCTGCCAATACCATGCTGTTTTGATTATTGTAGCTCTGTAATATTATAATTTGATACCTCCAGCTTCGTACTTTTTTCTCAGGATTGAATTGGCTATTCAGGGTCTTTTGTGGTTCCATACAAATCTGATAATTTCTTATTCTATTTCTTTAAAAAATGACATTGGGATTTTGATGGAGATTGAATTAAATCTGTATATTGCTTTGGGTAATATGACCATTTTAACTATGTTGATTCTTCCAATCCATGAACACAGAATATTTTTCCATTTTGTTGTGTCTTTTTCAACCTCTTTTAATAATGCTTTGTAATTTTCAGTGTATAGGCCTTTCATGTTCTTTGTTAAGTTTATTCCTAGGTATTTTATTCTTTTGGTTGCAATTGCAAAAGGAATTTTTTTTTTAATTTCTTTTTCTGAAGTTTTGTTGTTAGCATACAAAAAGGCAATGGACCTTTTTTTAGGGCAAAATTTAATAGTACGAAGAGGTTTACAAAACTAGATTGATGCTATTTTGGGGGACAATGCTGTAATTTTTTCTCAATTCAGTTTTGATAAATTGTACCTGATTTTACAAAAATTACTTCAAATTCAAACTTGACTATATAAAAAAAAGGGAGAGATTAAATGAACTCAGCTAGATGGCAGATCTGACAAAATGTAAGAATGAAACAATGCTACCTAGGGCACTTATCAGGTCCAGGGGTAGAGACCATTCTCAGCTGGTAGCTTATATTCTTCCATAAGCAATCACAGGTTTGGAGTCAGTCATGCAGTACAAAGCCACACGATCAAATCTTCTTTCTGATGCAACACAAAAAGGTTGTTTCTGTTTCCTTATTAAAATACCAACTGGTTGTCTATTTTTCTTTATCCCATTTATTTGTAGTCACAAGTTAACAAACAGCGTCAACAGTCATTGGAGGTGAAGGAGGGTATTGCTGGATCAAAGTCTCTCTACAAGATGTCTTTACTGATCGAATCAGAACCCTCACACCTTTTACACCTGTTTGATATTTTACTTTAGCTCGGGCTCTCTTATCTGCATCAAAATACCAAACAGTCATTGCGCACCTTGTAGCATATGCTGGTTGTACTGCAGCAATGGATTCTTTTACATTGATTTTGTATCCTGCAACTTTACTGTATCTGTTTATTGTTTCTAATAGTTGTTTGGTGGATTCTTTATTGCTAGGTGTGAGGGTTCTGATGGCTGCCAGCACAGGGGTGGTGGCGGGAGCCTCTCCCACCTCCTCAGCAGCACTAAGGATATCCAACTGCAGCTTAGGCCTGCTCCCCGCTGGCAAGTGGACATCCCCCCGAGGTCTCCCAGGCTGCCAGAGGGATGTCTGATTGCCAGCTTAGGCCTGATCCCCTGGGGAGCGGGCTTAAGCCAGCAGGTGGAGATCCCCAGAGGGGTCCCAGACTGCGAGAGGGCACAGGCCGGGCTGAGCAACCTCCCCGAGTGCACAAATTTTTGTGCACCGGGCCTCTAGTTTTAAAAATATTTTATGATAGTGTTATATGTCATTCTTTAATGTCTCAACATATAAAATACTAGAAGCCCAGGTGTGAAATCACATGGCCCCGCCCACCTGCACGTGCCCCGCTGCACTCACACCCTACCCACCCCCACCAGTCTTTGGATGTTATGGCATTAGGGCCACTGGGTTTTTATAATATAGATAATTAGGTTGAAGTCCATCAATAGTGATGGTGGATAAAAACCCACATTTCAAACTATCTTTAAAATTCAACTTTTTGGACAAGTTCTTGTCAGATTGGTTAATTTGTCAAGAGTGGCTGTCAAAGTTCTCACATAAGCATAAAGAGAAAGCTGGCTTTCCTAATTCACCTTTGTTTCCTTGACCACCCCACCCCCTCAACCTATGCCTTTTTTATGAAACTATTTTTAGACAATTGTCCTTTTATGAGACTTAAGTAAGTGTGATTTAGTTAATAGATGATAAAGGCCACAAATATACTTAACTGGATGTATATACACTAAAATACAAACACTAGACAACTGATTGCCTTTTGCCTGTCCTCCATACTCCCTGCACACCCCAACATCTTCTCACTTACCTGAGCACATAACAGTATATACTTATTTGTATAACTCCCCCAGTAGACTAGAAGCCTTTGAAGATCATAATTCTAACTTAACCGTTTTTTTTAAGTTTCATGTCTATCATGGCGCCTGGCACATAGACATTTGCTCTTTTGCTATTAAATCGAATATTCTATTAAAGCATTGGTTAGCCAAGAGTGATCGCATCTTCAGTCCTGATCCTATTATTTAAGAAACCTACTAACCCACAGGAAAAAGGATATTCACTGGTAACTTTGAGTGAAAAGAAAGGAGAGAAGAAGTTCCAGTTAAGCACTTTGTAAACATCGGAGGACTGATGTTGGTCTATGGTTCAACAGAGGTTTTTACTGGCCTTGATAAGGACAAGGAAGTAATTTTTCATAAAGCTAAATTGATTCAATTTGAAGGACTATTCTTTTTTTATTTTCTTTATTGATTAAGATATTACATATGTGTCCTCATCCCCCCATTGACCCCCCCACCCCACCCCCGCTCATGCCCTCACTCCCCCAAGGTGTCTGTGTCCATTGGTTAGGCTTATATGCATGCATACAAGTCCTTTGGTTGATCTCTCCCCCTTACCTCCACCCTCCCCTGCCTTCCCTCTGAGGTTTGATGGTCTGGTTGATGCTTCTCTGTCTCTGGATCTGTTTCTTTATCTAAGATGATGTATTTGGTTGATTTTTTAAATGTATCTTTAGTTGGCAAAATTAAAAAATAGCAACCTTATAAAAATTCCCAACAGAGTTCTGACATTTTCCTGATTCATTAAATTCAGTAACCACTGGCCTAGTATAAAAAACACTAGGAAAGAAAGTGTGTATATGGGGCAGCACAAGTCTGTGAGTACTGGGGGTACCTGCAAGGGTAACAGAGGGACAGGACAGGTGGAGAGCACCACTCTGTGAGCCAGGAGGCACCACTCCAACCACAGGAGCCCAATAGGGGTGGCCTCAGTCACAAATTTTTCTTTTGGGGGCCACAGCCTGCTCCCCTGTAATTGAGGAAAATGCTCAGATGGCTTGCATGGTGTCTTCTTGCTCTAGTAGTCTCAATTTGTGATACTTTTATAGCTCCTGAGGTTGACAGTTAAACTGGAGATTTCTTTCGTATTTGATGTTCCTCTTTCTGCAGACACCGTCCTATAACAAATACAACCTCAAACCCCGAACAGTTGAGAAGCAGGCTAAAGAGATCCTGATCCGCCGCCAGAATACCTTACGCGAGAGTATGAGGAAAGGCCACAGCCTGCCATGGGGAAAGCCGGTAAGGGGTGGCTTGTAAGGTGGACACACCTAAGAGCTGGCTCATCCCAGGACAGGGCCTCCTGGGTGACTACCACTGACACTTAAACAAACAAAACCACTGCCTTGTTGGCAGAGAGATGCAAACGCAGTGGGGACAGGACACATGCTCAGGTATCCCTCTGGGAGTCCAGGACCTTAGGAACCAAGGGCTCTCTCCTCCAGGAGGGGTAAGTGACTGCAGCGCACGCTGTGCCTTGAGTCTGGACCGGACTCCATGGCGGCCAGGACTGAAGGAGCCTGCACCTCCGGGAACCAGCGCCCCTGGCTCTAGGAAGCTTACCTCTCCCGCGAAGAAGTTGTTTTAGCCAAGACACGTGGACCTTATTTCCATATCACCCGCTGTGCATCTGAGCTATTCTATTTGAGGCCCTATCAAAGCGACCAATGGATGCAGTTGCGTCTGGGGTAGACCCTCCTCTCCACCCTAATCTCAGTGAGGCTGTGGGAATAACTTTGAGAGATTTGTAATGGTCTATTTTATCATGACAAGGAAAGCAAATACACAGCATATTAAAGGCTGAAGCATTCTGGGTTTTTTAGACAAAAATAACTGAAAGCCAATGATCCAAGAAACCTGCCACAGTATAAGTCTGTGTCCTTCACTTTGTTTGCCACGTGGAACTTCCAATCGCAGTAGCTAACTCTGCTTTTATTTCTGCTTGTTCCCTACAGGCCGGTGCCAAAAACATCCGCTACCTCTCCTTTCCCTACAGCCATCCTCAGCCAGCAAGGAGAGATGGGGAGGCTGCTGCACGCGAAGGTGACTTGCGTGTCTGGCTGCTGGTCCTCTTTTCTGTAAAGACCAGATGATATATATTTTGGGGCTTGGGGGCCAAAATGAAAAATCAAGAATATTATATAGGTACTTCTAGAACCAAAAAGAGGGAGAGAGAGAGACAAAGAGAGAGAGAAAAAAAAATTTTATTAATCTAATTCAAAAATTTATTGATGGACACTGAAATTTGAATTTCCTATCATTTTACTTGTCATGAAATATTCTTTTAATTTTTTCAGCCATTTAAAAACGTAACAACCATTTTCAGTTCACAGACAGCAGACCGAATATAGCCCAAGGCTCCTAATTTGTTAACCCCTGACTTAGAAAAACAAAAAAATGGGCACATTTTTAAAGTCACAGTCACCCATGGTTTAAAAATTTCCAGAATTCTCCAAAGTTGGTTAAATTTTACTAAAATAATTTCATCAAATTTACTGATTAAACATTTCCTTTTTAATATCTGTATGCGTGCACGCGCGCGCACACACACACACACACACACACACACACACGCATGCATATCAATTTAAATTTTCCTAAAATTTCAAGAATTTAAATCACATTTGAAATTCAAATAACCTAAATATATATGATTTTATTTTATTTTTTTATATATTTGTATTGATTTCAGAGAGGGAAAGGGAGCAAGAAATAAAAAATTCAATGATGAGAGAGAATCATTGATTGGCTGCCTCCTGCACACCCCCTACTGGGGATCGAGCCCAAAACCCGGGCTTGTGCCCTGACCGGGAATTGAACCCATGACCTCCCGGTTCATTGGTAGATGCTCAACCACTGAGCCATGCCGGTGGGCATATATAGGATTTTAGAATTAAATCTTTGAAAAGTGAATATATTATTCTTTAAAATTAAACTTTTTATTTCTGCTTTTAAAACTTGTTTGATATAAAAACAAAATCAACCAGTATTGAAAGGAATAAAAAGAAAGTTAAAAGTACTTGAAACCCCCAAACCAAGATATAATCACTATAGATAGTCTGGTCGGGGTCCTATAATTCTCTCTACACCATCCTGATCCAGACCCTACCCTTACCTGATACCAAAAAAAACCCACAAAAACAAAAATCACAAACCACCAGCACCATTGTATACATAAAATCATAGTATAGGCATTGTTTTGTAACTTTTATAAATTGTCTAATTCACTGAATCATATGTTGTGGACAACTTCCCATGTCAATAGAGATGAACCTTTTGATCATTTTTAATGACTTAATAAAAATAAATTATATAAGAGCACCATGGTTTATTTAGCTAAATCCTTATTGATAAATATTTAAGGTAGTTCCAAATTTTTTGTGAATATAAACAATGATATATAATAAGTGCCTTGGACCACTTATGATGGATTTTTGCACAAATATGCAGTTATTTTCTTAGTACTTTTTCCTGGAAGTAAAAATTTTGGGTAAAAAATTATATATATTTAAATTTATGTACATCAAAAGTCTGTGAGAAAAGTCATTGCTGAACACTTTTACCATCACTGGCTATTGTCAAACTTTTGAGTAATCTATGATATGATAGGATAAAATTTAATTTTCATGAGTTTTTTTATTTTAGTGCGGTTGAGCACCATTTCATAATTTTAGAGCCATCTGTCTTTCTTTTGAGGAAGTTTCTGTGTTTCCTTGGCCCATTGTTTTCTATTTGGTTGCTGGTTTCCTTAAGTGAATTTGAAGAACCTTATATAACCAGGACATCATCTACTGTCTCATATTTGTTGTTCATGCTTTTTCCTCAAGTTTCACAGTTATCTTTTAGTTTTTGGACACACTTGCCATTCAGATTCTGATGAATCAAATTTACTTGATTTCCAAAGAAAAATTAGAAAATGATTTACAGTAGAACCTTGGTTCTCAAACTTCATTCATTCTGGAAGGCTGTTCAAGAGTGATTTGTTTGAAAACTGAATCATATTTTACTATTACAAATAATGTAAATGGAATTAACTCATTCCAGACTCCAAAATGATTCCGTTTTAACCTTTCTTATATACGGTACGTGTCTAACGCACCGTTTAACCTATGAACAAACACGTCTTTTCTTACATTTATCAAACCACCCCCTTCAGCACTGGTCCAGGGGTGTCTTTCAGGGCAGCCTGTGGCATCTTCGCTTGGTCACATGTCACTGCCGGGAAATGCTGCCACGGGCGAACTGTTTTTCCTTCACCCAAATCAGCCAGTTTTCCTGCCTCTTCAACTGCCTGTGGTCATTGCTTCTTTCACACCCTTAGCAACAGTAGCACTCTTGATGCCTCTTTATGTTTTAAAATGGTGCTAATTGTCCATTTCATCAGCAACAAAAGCAACCCCCTTCCACACACACACACACACACACACAGACACACACACACACACACACACACATCTCCCCTAAAAAATATTCATGGCACAATTTCCTGAGATAACAAACAAGGTTTAGTGGTAAACTGACTCACATCCTCTCCTTTTTTTGTGGCCTGAGGGACACTTTTTGTCATGCTGTTGTATCAGCAAGAAAGGGTTATGAGGTAGAGAACTGAAATTCCACAACTTGAGACATTATTTCTATAAACAACCTGGTTTGAGGACCAAGGTTTGACTAGACCCAATATTTTTCATCTAGAACTTTAATAGCTTGACTTTCTCATATAAATTTCAAATCATCTGAGATTTGTCTTTGTGTAGATTAAGATAGAGATTGTTTTCAAATGGCTTTGTTCCTGTCCCCACACCATTTTTCCCTTTAAAATGAAATGCCATCTTTGTTGTCCTAAAGCCACTCATCCTGAGAGAGTTTTGAACTCTCAGTTCCGTCTTATTGGTTCAGTATCTCTCAGATCACAGTCTTGTGACTAGTACTATTTTATGTTGTGAAAGCTATTCCAAAAACAACAGCAAGCAAAAAAGAGCCCAGTTACAGGGGCACATAATAGATTGATTTTAAAGACCTTCCTGCTCTGACTGGTCTGGTGCTGTTTATGTTGTGAGAGTGAACAGAAGGCATGAAGGCCTCACAGTCATTTCTGGTGATATGAACCCAATATCACCTGCTAAGGCAGCAGGAAATAGCTTTCCTGAGCACTAATGCACAAACCTTAAGTAAAGCATTGTACACAAAATACAGCCGAACAGCTCTAGATGGTTTGGCTCAGTGGATAGAGCATTGGCCCAAGTTTGATTCTGGTCAAGGGCACATGCCCGGGTTGTGGGCTCGATCCCCGAGGAAGGATGGGGGGTGGTTTAGGAGGCAGCCGATCAATGATTCTCTCTCATCATTGATGTTTCTAGCTCTTTTTCCCTCTCCCTTCCTCTCTGAAATCAATAACAATGTATTTTTAAAAATGCAGCAGAACATTAAAGGAATACTACACCTTACAAAGTGGAACGTATTCCAGACATGTGGTTGTGGAACATTTGGAATGTGTTTATATCCTTCACCAGATGACCAGGTCAAAAGAGCATGTCCTTGCAATCGGTGTCCTAAAAGCCCTCTCACTCACACTTCCAGTGAAATCATAGAATCCCAGGAGAATGGACACAGGACTTCCATGAGGAAAACATCAACCCAGCTCTCGTGCTGTCACTCCTCTCTGTGAAGGGGAGGTGCTGGTACTTTCCACACACACAGTGCAGCCCCGTGTGAAGCCAGTCGGCTCACAGCAAGCTCTCGGGACCGGGTGGGAACCACGTGCTGGTAAGTGTGCAGGAAGCATGAGCCATCGTGACTGCCACTCTGAGAGGGTCCAAGAGGACTTGGCTGGGCCGATGGAGATGCTTTTGGAAAGGAAGACAACACGTCAGAAACGTCAGTTCTCCGTGAACTGATGGAGAAATGAAATGACGCCTTCATCCCAATGATTTTTTCTTTCAAATGTGCTCAACTGATTCTACATTTCCTTAAGTGAGTGAAATTGCGGTACACCTAGAAATCTGAGAAGGAAAAGTAGTGAAGTGGGACGTATCCTTAACACGTTCTAAAGAATTATAATCATCCTGGTGAGACTGAGACAGTCCTCGGGGTGTATCTGGGCACAATTACTGAAATCCTCAAGGCCTGCTGGGCCGACCCAGGTCAGGAAATGGCAGAGGGGCCCCCAGCCAGCAGGTCGCCCTGGCTAACCAGGCCGCTGCTTGGAAAGCACTTCCTTCCTCCTGCCCTTTGTCTCCCAGAGGCAGAGCAGCCCTTGCTCTAGATGTCTGGGAGCTCCCTGCTGGTTTGAGGGGTCTCCACATCCTCTTCCCAGGCTCCTTTGCAGTTGGGTTCACCTGGTACCACAGGAACAGAGGTCCTGCCTGGACAGCCTTCTATGCCTGAGACCGCCAACGACCAGTGCAGGTTGGGGAGATGAAGGAGCTCCGGATGGAGTGGGGAAGGCTGTGGAGCAGAGAAGGGACTCAGTGCCACAGAGCTGTGCACCTAAAATTGGTTAAAATGAAAAAGGCTAAATGCTAAATTCTAGGTGATGTGTATTTACCACAACTGACACCAGACCAAAGCACGACGGGGGCGTGGGGAAGGGCTGCCCTGGGTCTCGGTCTGCACCTGGGGGTCCACTCTCATCCCAGCAGGAGGCTCGTCCTGCCCTGAGCGAGGCCCTTCCCAGTTTCTCCTTCATGAACCGCCCAGTGCGGGTCCAGATACGAGGCTCTCCGGCTGGCAGAGGGAAGAGCAGATGTTCACATCTTACTGCTGAGGAGACTTCTCCACCACCCTCCCCTGGCACTGTGCTCTCCCTGCCCTCCCCTCCCCTGGCACTGTGCTCTCC